>NC_133373.1:32658025-32684973 GCF_049309525.1 Garra rufa
TATCGAGCCGTTTTGCCACACCCATCTCTGAAACCCATATCAGACATCCATTTTCGCCAGGTTTGATGTGTGTGCAAAGTTTCATGAGTTTTCGGGTATGTTTAGGCCCTCAAAAATGCGATTCATTCCGGAGAAGAAGAATAATAATAATAATTAAAGCTGCAAGCAGCATTGACCGGGCCCTCGCCGTCTGGCAGTCGCCATCCCAATAGCATCAGGAAAACGGTGCCCAGTTGGCACATGCATTCACAATAACCCTTTGGACTAACCCTAACTGTCTCTCCTCCTGTCTGACTCTTTCTCTTACCACCCATCCCACCTCCTTACACTCAGCCACTTACCACACAAACACACACATAGAGTGCAGAGCAGAGTGAGATCAGATTTGTTTTTTAATTTTCTTTCATTCGTGGAGTTTTATATAATTATTAAATGAACTGTGTTTAATCAGAATGAATAGTTATTTGTATGAAAAAAGTTTCAAAGAGTTAGGATGCTGCACTTTAAATATATAATAAATCATTGAAAATTGAAAATGGGAAATGAAATTCTAGGCACGCTATCTGCCTCAAAACACAGGAAACAAATATTTGAATGTATTTTTTATTTTTATTTATTTGCCATGGCAACAGCATTTGATGCATCAGGGGCGCCTTTACAGACTCGGCCGTGTTTTTACATTATTCTGATGAAGTTTGAATAAAATCGAGTACAAATATATTGTCCGTTGTTCGTTCGTGTTTGTTAGTTCATTAAACAATGTTAACAAAAGAGACCCTATTTTAAATAGTTACCATGTTTTATGATCTACATCCATTTTTTTATATTATTTTAATGATCTATAAGCATCTGTGAAATAATTATAAACAAATATATTAAAAATAAATACATATTTACTTAGTTGATGTATTTGTTTCTCATTCTAATTAAGTGAACTGAGCAGTATAGTGTCATACTTATAATATTTTTTATTCTATCAGTGAGATTGTATATATGTATATAAATCATATAATTTTTCCTTAAAAGATTAAAAAAATATTTTAATGCTCTTTAAGCACCTATACAAAATAATTATGTAAAAGTACACTGACAGTACAGTCTATATCAACTGATTCTATGGATTATTTTCATTCTTATACACTGAGAATGAGCTAAATAGCATTAGAGGTCAAACGATTCCTTATCTTATGAGGACCTCTAGTGTTCATCCCTGGTATTAGAGCTTTAATCTGACAAATTTATGTGACACTTTTAATGTTTTTGGGGCCTCTGAGCATGATAACATTTTGAAACTGCACGTATTTCCTAAGAATTTCTTGTTCTTTATATGTAAAAAGTTTTGATGAGTTAGAATAATGCAATTTAAAGATATATGAAAATAACTCTTCATCTTTTTTATTGTTACTTTCATAAATCACCACATCAACACCGTTCAAGATGTCCCAAAGCCGTTCACAATTTAACATCTTCAGTATCTTGGCATCATGTTGACAAAGTTTGGTGTGAACTGTCTGATTCTGCTATGAGTGATATGAATTTATTCACAGCTATATTTAAAAACACAGGAAACAAATGTTAAAGTTTGACATGTTGCCATGGCAACAGCATTTGATGTATCAAGGACCCCTTCACAGATTCTCATCGGCCGTGTTTTGATATTATTCTGATGAAGTTTGAAGCAAATTGAGTAAAATTAAGAGGTTGATTTAAAAGCGTTTTGCAAGCAACACACTTCCTGCTGCCAGTTGGTGGCGCTATAACTTTGACTCATAATAGTCACATCTCTGTGATCGGTATCATACGACGAACAAACTGCTTAAGTTTGGTCAAAATCAGATAAAGTGTGTCAAAATTATTAGACATTTCCTGTTTCTCATTTCTCGCCATAATTTGTCGCCCTGCCACGGCCAAACCGTTCGAGATAGCAAAAATCCCCTGGCAATTTTGCATTCCCAATATCTTGAGATCATGTTGACCGAGTTTGGTGGCCATCGGTGGAAAGGTCTAGGAGGAGTATTTCAAATTCCACAGCTTGATTTTTCCAAAAATCCATATTTAAATAAAAATAGCTGACTTCCTGTTGGTCGTAGCTAATGGGTGTAAATTAGAAAGTTGTCCGGCTTGATGAGTCCAATATATGTACCGAGTTTGGTGACTGTAGGACAAAGTAACCCCCCAACTTTTGTCAAAAGGTGGCGCTATGGAGCGCCTGCTCCACGCCCATTTATGGGCTTTTATCAGTGTTTAACTGTCATTAATACAGAAGTGTGTGTTGAGTTTCATGAAATTCTAAGCATTTTAAGTGGCTCAAAAACACAAAAAACTAAAGTTAAAGTTTGACACGTTGCCATGGCAACATGATAAAAGTTATGGATAACGCCCTTCACAGATTCTTATCGGTCGTGTTTTGACATTATTGTGATGAAGTTTGAAGCAAATTGAGTAAAATTAAGAGGCTGAGTTTAAAGCGTTTCAAAAACGTCACGCTTTCTGCTGCCAGTTGGTGGCGCTATAACTTTGACTCATAATAGTCACATCTCTGTGATCGGCATCAGACGGTGAACAAACTGCTGAAGTTTGGTCAAAATCAGACAAAGTATGTCAAAGTTATTAGGCACTTCCTGTTTCTCATTTCTCGCCATAAATTTGTCGCCCCGTCACGGTCAAACCGTTCGAGATATCAAAAATCCCCTGGCAATTTTGCGTCCCCAATGTCTTGAGATCATGCTGACTGAGTTTGGTGGCCATCGGTGGAAAGGCCTAGTAGGAGTATTTCAAATTCCATTGCATGCACTTTTTAGACATCCCTGAATAGCCGACTTCCTGTTTGGCGAAGCATGGACTATGAGTGTGAAATTTGTTCGGCCCGATGAGGTCTATATGTGTATGAATTTTGATGACTGTAGGTCAAACGTTGTGCGCTCCAGAGCCCTTCAAAAGTCGCAATTTTTAACGCTGTGCCATGCCCCCCCCAGGTGACCCCCCCATGTCAAAGTCTGTCCGGCCCTGATGGCCGCAGGTTCCAATGTGTGTGCAAAGTTTCAAGAGTTTTCGTGTATGTTAAGGCCCCCGAAATCCCCCAAAACATTGAAAAAAAAAAAATAATAATAATAATAATAATAATAATAATAATAATAATAATCCTTAGAAAAACAATAGGGCCTTCGCCCTTTTGGGCTCGGGCCCTAATAATAATAATTAAAGCTGCAAGCAGCGATGAACGGGCCCTCGCACACGGGCTCACCGCCGACCGGTGGCTTTAGGAACACAGCAAATGGTGGGTAGTATGCTTTTAATACAGTAAAAATAGGAGAAATATGTCAAAGTCACTTAAATGTGCCAAATTTCCTGCTTCCAGCTGGTGGCGCTATGCCTATAACTGATTATTGGCATGTAGATGTGTTCAGGCTGGCACTTTCATCAAACATATAAAGTTTGGTGCAGATTGACCTTGGTATGTTTGAGTTAGTGAAATATATGATATATCCTGCTGCCAACAGGTGGCGCTATGATAATATCTGAATATTGGCCTTTAGGTGTCTTCAGGCCAGGACTCTTACAAAACCTGTGAAGTTTGAGGCAGATCGGACATTTTATGGCTGAGTTATAACAACTTCTATGTCCATGGTGAAACATCAAACTTTGTGACGCCGCCACGGATACGCCCTTTAACGAAAACTCAAGTTCTTCGCAATTTAACATCTCTAAGACCTCTAGATCAGACTGACTGAAGATAATGTTGATATCATTAAATCTCTAGGAGGAGTTTGCTACAAGTCATTTCCTATTGCCAACAGGTGGCGCTGTGATTATAATAGAATATTGGCCTTCAGATGTGTTCAGGCCAGGACTCTTATCGAACATGTGAAGTTTGAGGCAAATCGGACATTTTATGGCTGAGTTATAACAAGTTTTATATCCATGGCGAGACCACGAAATTTGCCAGGCCGCCACGGACACACCCTTCAACGAAAACTCAAGATCTTCACAATTTAACATCGTTAAAGCCTTTTTATTAGACTGACCGATTTTGGTGTTGATCTGATTAAATCTTTTGGAGGAGTTTGTTGCAGAGTACAGCATGACACTTCCTGGTGCCAGCAGGTGGCGCTATGAGTAAAACTGAATATGGGCATGTAGATGGCATCAGGTCAGGAGTGTTATCACACATGTGAAGTTTGGGGCAGATCGGGCATTTTATGCCTGAGTTATAGCAACTTCCTTTTTCATGGCGAAGCATCGAAATTTGCCAGGCCGCCACGGACACGCCCTCCGATGAAAACTCTAGATCTTCGCAATTTAACGTCACAAAGGGCTTTAGATTAGACTCACTAAATTTGCCGTTGATCCGAATAAATCTCTAGGAGGAGTTCGTTCAAGTATGACGCCTGAAAATGGCAAAAATTACACAAATTTTGCTAAGAAAATTAAAAATAACCGACTTCCTGTTGGGTGTCAAATTTTGCTCCAAGAGGCTTTTTTGTAGGTATTGGTGAGCTACATGTGTGTACCGATTTTCGTGCATGTACGTGAATCACAACTGAAAGCGCACACCGCGGAACGTGTAAAGGTGGCGCTATCGAGCCATTTTGCCACACCCACTTCTGCAACCCATATCAGACGTAAATTTTCGCCAGGTCTGATGTGTGTGCGAATTTTCATGAGTTTTCGGGTATGTCTAAGCCCTCAAAAATGCGATTCATTTTGGAGAAGAATAATAATAATAATAATAATAATAATAAACGAAGCAGATCCAATAGGGTCCTCACACCATCGGTGCTCGGGCCCTAATAATAAACGAAGCAGATCCAATAGGGTCCTCACACCATCGGTGCTCGGGCCCTAATAATTAAAGCTGCAAGCAGCGATGAACGGGCCCTCGCACACGGGCTCACCGCCGACCGGTGGCTTTAGGAACACAGCAAATGGTGGGTAGTATGCTTTTAATACAGTAAAAATAGGAGAAATATGTCAAAGTCACTTAAATGTGCCAAATTTCCTGCTGCCAGCTGGTGGCGCTATGCCTATAACTGATTATTGGCATGTAGATGTGTTCAGGCCACCACTTTCATCAAACATATGAAGTTTGGTGCAGATTGACCTTGGTATGTTTGAGTTAGTGAAAGATATGATATATCCTGCTGCCAACAGGTGGCGCTATGATAATATCTGAATATTGGCCTTTAGGTGTCTTCAGGCCAAGACTCTTACCAAACTTGTGAAGTTTGAGGCAGATCGGACATTTTATGCCTGAGTTATAACAACTTCTATGTCCATGGCGAAACATCAAACTTTGTCACGCCGCCACGGACACGCCCTTCAACGAAAACTCAAGATCTTTGCAATTTAACATCTCTAAGGCCTCTAGATCAGACTGACCAAATATAATGTTGATATCATTAAATCTCTAGGAGGAGTTTGATACAAGTCATTTCCTGTTGCCAACAGGTGGCGCTGTGATTATAATAGAATATTGGCCTTCAGATGTGTTCAGGCCAGGACTCTTATCGAATATGTGAAGTTTGAGGCAAATCGGACATTTTATGGCTGAGTTATAACAAGTTTTATATCCATGGCGAGACCTCGAAATTTGTCAGGCCGCCACGGACACGCCCTTTACCGAAAACTCAAGATCTTCACAATTTAACATCACTAAGGCCTTTATATTAGACTGACCTATTTTGGTGTTGATCTGTATAAATCTCTAGGAGGAGTTGGTTGTAGAGTACAGCATGACACTTCCTGTTGCCAGCAGGTGGCGCTATGACTATAACTGAATATGGATATGTAGATGTCATCAGGTCAGGAGTGTTATCACACATGTGAAGTTTGGGACAGATCGGACATTTTATGCCTAAGTTATAGCAACTTCCTTTTTCATGGCGAAACATCGAAATTTGCGAGGCCGCCACGGACACGCCCTTCGATGAAAACTCTAGATCTTCACAATTTAACGTCACAAAGGGCTTTAGATTAGACTCACCAAATTTGCTGTTGATCGGAGTAAATCTCTAGGAGGAGTTCGTTCAAGTACCACGCCTGAAAATGGCAAAAATGACACAAATTTTGCTAAGAAAATTAATAATAACCGACTTCCTGTTGGGTTTCGGATTTTGTCCCAGGAGGCTTTTTTGTAGGTATTGGTGAGCTACATGTGTGTACCGATTTTCATGCATGTACGTGAATCACAGCTGAAAGCGCACACCGCGGAACGTGTAAAGGTGGCGCTATCGAGCCGTTTTGCCACACCCATCTCTGAAACCCATATCAGACGTCCATTTTCGCCAGGTCTGATGTGTGTGCAAAGTTTCGTTAGTTTTCGGGTATGTTTAGGCCCTCAAAAATGCGATTCATTCCGGAGAAGAAGAATAATAATAATAATTAAAGCTGCAAGCAGCGATGAACGGGCCCTCGCACACGGGCTCACCACCGACCGGTGGCTTTAGGAACACAGCAAATGGTGGGCAGTATGCCTTTTTATACAGTAAAAATAGGAGAAATATGTCAAAGTCACTTAAATGTGCCAAATTACCTGCTGCCAGCGGGTGGCGCTATGCATATAACTGATTATTGGTAGGTAGATGTGTTCAGGCCACCACTTTCATCAAACATATGAAGTTTGGTGCAGATTGACCTTGGTATGTTTGAGTTAGTGAAAGATATGATATATCCTGCTGCCAATAGGTGGCGCTATAATAATATATGTATATTGGCCTTTAGATGTCTTCAGGCCAGGACTTTTACCAAACATGTGAAGTTTGAGGCAGATCGGACATTTTATGGCTGAGTTATAACAACTTTTATGTCCATGGCGAAACATCAAACTTTGCCAGGCCGCCATGGACACGCCCTTTAACGAAAACTCAAGATCTTCACAATTTAACATTTCTAAGGCCTCTAGATCAGACTGACCAAATATAATGTTGATATCATTAAATCTCTAGGAGGAGTTTGGTACAAGTCATTTCCTGTTGCCAACAGGTGGCGCTGTGATTATAATAGAATATAGGCCTTCAGATTGGTTCAGGCCAGGACTCTTATCGAACATGTGAAGTTTGAGGCAAATCGGACATTTTATGGCTGAGTTATAACAAGTTTTATATCCATGGCGAGACCTCGAAATTTGTCAGGCCGCCACGGACACGCCCTTCAACGAAAACTCAAGATCTTCGCAATTTAACATTGCTAAAGCCTTTTTATTAGACTGACCGATTTTGGTGTTAATGTGATTAAATCTCTTGGAGGAGTTTGTTGCAGAGTACAGCATGACACTTCCTGTTGCCAGCAGGTGGCGCTATGAGTAAAACTGAATATGGGCATGTAGATGTCATCAGGTCAGGAGTGTTATCACACATGAGAAGTTTGGGACAGATCGGACATTGTATGCCTGAGTTATAGCAACTTCCTTTTTCATGGCGAAACATCGAAATTTGCGAGGCCACCACGGACACGCCCTCCGATGAAAACTCTAGATCTTCACAATTTAACGTCACAAAGGGCTTTAGACTAGACTCTGCAAATTTGGCGTTGATCCGAATAAATCTGTAGGAGGAGTTCGTTCAAGTACGACACTTGAAAAAGGCAAAAATGACACAAATTTTGCCGAGAATATTAATATTAACCGACTTCCTGTTGGGTTCCGGATTTTGTTCCAAGAGGCTTTTTTGTAGGTATTGGTGAGTTACAAGTGTGTACCGATTTCGGTGCATGTACGTGAATCACAGCTGAAAGCGCACACCGCTGAACATCTAAAGGTGGCGCTGTCGAGCCATTTTGCCACACCCACTTCTGAAACCCAAATCAGACGTAAATTTTCGCCAGGTTTGATGTGTGTGCAAAGTTTTGTGAGTTTTCGGGCATGTTTAGGTCCTCTAAAATGCGATTCATTTTGAGAATAATAATAATAATAATAAACGGAGCAATTCCAATAGGGTCCTCACACCATCGGTGCTCGGGCCCTAATAATAAACGAAGCAGATCCAATAGGGTCCTCACACCATCGGTGCTCGGGCCCTAATAATAAACGAAGCAGATCCAATAGGGTCCTCACACCATCGGTGCTCGGGCCCTAATAAATAATTGTGTTACAAATTATGTTTTTACAATAATTTTATGTTTACATTTTGTACATTTACTCTCATTTACCATAATCTGTCACAACTTTTGTTTTTAATTTATTTCAGTAAGTTGTTTTAATTTTTAAGGCCAAAAATGTAATTTGTTTTTGTTAATAAACTATACTTTAAAATGTAATTTAATGAACCCTTTAATTTTTGTAGATTTAGTCATTGTTGGGATACTATTTTAAAGCTGGTAACATCAACAGCTTATATCGAAATATATGTCGTTATCGTTCAATATGGGAAAAAATTATCGAGATTACATTTTTTGCCATATCGCCCAGCCCTAATTCAATGTCATGTTGTGTGAAAGACGTGACGTCAGTTCTCTTTTGTGTCGTCAAATTTAGATACGTTTGCACTTCTCTTACTCCCAGATTTTTTCATCTCGTTTTTTTTCGTTAACGAAAATGTCAGTAGATTTTCATCATAGTTTTTTTTTTTCATTGAAAATGTTTAGTTTCATTATCGTCCCATATTTGTCGGTGAAAAAATGTCATTGACGAAAATTTTTCGTCAACGAAATTAACACTGGTCTCAAGGTGACTTAAAATAGTTTAAAATATTAATTTAGTTTTAACACTTTAACACTTTATCATTAGAGTTGCTAAGGAGTGGAACATTTTCGGAAACTTTCCAAAAGTCCCTAAAAAATTCCAAAAAAACCCTGGAAATTTTCCAAAATTTCTCTGTTTCTGAAATTTACTGGAAATTTTCCACCTTTTTGCAACCCTACTTGTCATGTTTGATTCAGTTAAAACAAACTCATGTGCAATTGCTCTGTTAGTGCGGTTCATTTGAATAAGTGTGAACACTGCCATCTAATCTCTGGTGCGCACCAAACAAGCAGACCGAGACTGCTAAAAAGATGATTCTCGGCCCGCTTCCAAACAAACTCTGGTGCGGTTCGATTCAAATATGAATGCGACACAGACCAAATACTTCTAAACTAACCAAAAACAGGAAGTAATGACAAGATTCACGAAGGGAACAAGCGGTGTGTCCAGAATGAAATTCTCTTTGTGAGTTTGCAGGTGGTAAAAATAAAATTATATACACGCAACAATGAGTGTGCTTAGTCCAGCAGACGGCGTTAGGGGTATTCGACTTTAAGTCAAATGCTTGTTTCCTTTTGTTTGGAGTGTTCGGTAAGTTCCGTCATGAAATGTCATTCAACCCGACCAATCAAGTTGTGAATGTATCACTATGCCTTTAGGTTTGGTATCTTTAGGTTCGCTGTCAAAAATGCCAGTGTGAACGCTAAGCAGACCAGGATCAAATGTATCATTTTCCTCATTGGTCAAGACCAAATGAACTAAACAAACCGAACTACAGATGTGAAAAAAGAAGGAACCTTTAAATATTCTTGTGGACTGTGGGGTGCCTTGAAGTCAAAAAAGTTGAGAAAGGAAATGAAGGAAAGTACGTGACGTGTGGTAGTGAACACACACACAACGTGAACACACACCCGAAACAGTGGGCAGTCATATTGCTATGGCTGCGGTGCCCGGGGAGCAGTTGGGGGTTCGGTGCCTTGCTCAAGGGACCCACCTCAGTCGTGGTATTGAGGGTGGAGAGAGTGCTGTTCATTCACTCCCCCCTACCTACCTGAGACTCGAACCTGAAACCTTTGGGTTACAAGTCCGACTCTCTAACCATTAGGCCATGGCTACCCCCAAGTAAGTAGAATCCTCTTCTATGGTGAGTTTTCTTCTTCAGGTCACCTAAGAACCTGAACTCAAAACTGTGGAGCATAGCTAGACACAACGAATCTGTTTTCTAATGTTGTAAAACAAATCTGCAGGACTAGTCCTTAACATGTTGGCATTGAACTTCTTCACGGTAGTATTGTTGAGCCTAAAAGTGATGATTCTTTGTAGTCATATTTACAAGTTGAGATCAGAGGGTTGTCAGACTGAAATGATAAGTAGTCTTACGTAGTATCTGGAATGATAGCCACTGGTGTGTTTATCAAGAATAAGAGGGGGGCATGTACTGAGCCCTGAGGCACCCCACACATATTCACCCAGCACATTTATGCATGATTACAAACTAAGCTATACTGATTGAGACATCAAAAGTCAGACATCTGATGACTGGGCGGCGGGTTGCCCTGAGGACAGTATTCATACAGTCAGAGGACCTCCCATAACCAGGTCAGCCGCCAGCCAGCACAGGTAGCCGTTTGGCGCCAGGGAAAAGTCACACCCTTGATATAAACAGAAAGAGACACACATACACACACAAGTATACACATGTTTGTCTGCCTTGTGAAGCTAAATAAAAAGTTAAAGCTAAATAAATAAAAACATTTCAGTTTATTTTAGCTTCTTTATTTTAAGTGTGTTTTGGTTATATCGGGCATCATAACATGTTTTGTATTAAAGTGCTTCTATTGATATATCATTAGAGCTTTTATAAGGTATTAACATCTGTTGATTTCTCTGGGTAATTTCTTGTGATAATAGGTATGAAGTCTTACTATGCTCATCATATTCTTCTACTAATAGCAACAGATAGGAGATGTGTATGAATGAAAAGGAATAGTTTGTTTTGACATTAGAGTCACATGACAGCAGTGCTTGACAGTTAAGACTTTTTTGCCTCTTGGCAGAAGAACATACAGTATGCTCTCTCTTATCCATTGCTTTCAAAGAGATTTAATTATAGCTCCATTAAATAGCCCCACAACTTATTAGCAGATATAAGATAGAAGCATCAGCTTACATGCAAACTTTCTCAACCAAAGACTGATGACTCAGAGTTTATAAACAGTACTAAGCTGACCTATAGACAAGATTTATGATTGTTTCGTCAACTTCTTTCGTACAGCTTAGCGCTTAAAGCGTGCTATATCCACTGCGTTTGGCGAGCGAATTTAAAATCAGATTGGACTTTGCCAAATATTTCTTATCTAGCGGGAAATATGAGCTTCAGCAAACAGCAGACGGTAAGAGAAAGACTTACTTGGTTGAAAGGGTTTTTGTAGTTTTTCTTCCTAAACTACAATGCTGACGTGTAAAAGTGGTTAAATGTCAAGTTTTGGAAAGTTGAAGATAAAATATACAAAGTTTCTGCAAATACTTTTGTGTAAGTCACATTTCCATTTCTTTTGGCATCAGCTTTGGCTGACCAGTGCAACTGGTTATTCTCAAGTCTAAGCACAGGTATCTTCATTACCTGTCGGTTGGTTTTCCTCAACACTTGACTGAGCAGGGCTGAACTGAACACTCAACACACTGGCGCAAGCTGTTGATAATTACAGTAAGGGCAGCACATGCACGGGAGTCATTATGTCCTCGTGGTTTTTTTTAGGATCTAGCCTAATTTCTGAGCAATTTTACATGTTCACATGCATGGTCATGTTTCACATTCTCCAGAGCAATGAAGTGAGGGGCCTCAAAAAATGGGGTAGTAAACTCAAATGTGCCCTTACAGGGCGCTATGTTTACTTTTCTTTTGTGCACTTGTGCTCCTAACTTAAGAAATTTAGAAGCACAGTCAAAATTTCAGATTAATCAAAAAATCTGATTAGCCTTTCCATTACAAGGTAATATTTGACTTCTTAGAATGATTTTACAGAGGATTTTGTACTTTATTAAACATATTAAAAGTATCTCGTCTTTTATGTCAAATTAAAAAAATATATATATATTTTAGAAGCTTTTTAAATTTATTAAATTTAATTAAAACAACAGAATAACAACAAGCAGAATAAGTTACCAATCAAATGAATTCAGTATTAATAAAATTAATTCGTACTACAGAGAACACAAAAGTGGCTTTTTTATGTTTAATGAGGCTCAGAGGTGGCATGAGGGCAGTCAAATTCATAAATTCATGTTGAGATTAATGTTTTAAATATAACATTTTGAAGATAGAAATATTAAATGATTTAAATAACTAAAAAGATACTTCAAAAATGAAACTAAAACTGCCAGTAGGTGGCAGCAAGTCGCTGATTTAACTACTGAATCATTCATTCATTTGATTTGTTCGAATGGCTGATACATTGAGGAATAAAGCAAGTGACTGTCTTTATAAATGGGAAATTAAATCATTGACTCAATAGATTTGTTTAAAAATGCACGTTTATTCATAAACAAAACACCACTATGTTTGAATGGAGATGCGCAGCGGCTCAGTTATGAATTGTTTCAAACTATTTTTGATGACGAAATAGAGCAAAATCAGGCAATAGTGTTATAGTCAGACAATGTAAGTCACATAATATTAACTTGTTTATTTAACTGTTATATTAACTCAATATCTCATTTACAAACTCCCTTAAAAATGTTTGAAAGCTGTCACTCATCTTAGTTTATCGCAATCTCACAAAGTTCCATTATAATCATTGACGCTCTCTACCCTGCACAATGAATCTCTTATTTACACTCTCTCTACACTTTATTAACGAAAAGATTTGTGAGATTTGTCTGTGATACATTACTCAACCGTAGAAACCTTTGAAGCTCCCCTAAATATTTTTTCATAGTCGCACACAGTAGTTTTCAGTCGCAAATGCGAATGAAATTTGCACTGTAGAGCCCTGCCTTAGTTTCTTTAAACGTTCTTTCAAAGAATTTCTCAAATGTGTGAATTAGGGATTTATACTGTTATAGACTGTAAATGCTTACTTTAATTCTTTAAGTGTTGGTATTATATTCAGTGGATTTTTCAGCGGTGACTGACATTGTGGAATGTGTCACTGCTAAAGCTTGTAAGACAAGAAAATTGCTTGTTTCTTCTTCTAAAATGGCTGTTTAAGTGTTAATTTTAAAACCAGCCTAAATTCTGTGATTTTTTTTTTCTTCCTGAACTTAAATGGGCCTGTTTGAGGTGAATTTGCTGGAAATGGAGCTGCCAGGGATTAGGGGCCACTGAAGGTTTTCAACAGACCCACAATAGCAGCCTGTTCAGGCCTTGCAGATCAAAGCGGACTATGCCTGAGGAGCCAGGCTCTGGTCTGGGTGGTGGCCTCCCCAAGTGGAGAAACCAAACACAAGATATGGCGAATGATCTTCTTCAAAGTGAACGGATCGACAAAGCTGCAGGTAGAGCAGGAATGCTTCAGAGTTCAGTTTTAGTTGGCCTTTTTTAGGTGAACAATTGCTGTTGAGGTCACCAGAGAAATTAGGGTTCTTGAGGAAAACAATCCAGGATTTTTCTCCATATAGTGAACTCCAATGGGGATCAGGGGGTTGAAGGTCCAGCTTCAGTGCAACTTCAAAGGGCTCTACACGATCCCAGCCGAGAAATAAGGATCTTGTCCAGTGAAATGATCGGTCGTTTTCCACAAAAAAAAAAAAAAAAAAAACTATTTCTATAAGCCTGCAACCATTAGCAAAAAAAGTGTAATGGCTAATGGTAATGGAAAGGAGACCAGAGGCAGTTATTTTTAATGCATGCCAATGAAGGAGAGGCTTCACTACGCTGAATAACAGCATTTTAGAGGAAACAAAAATGCTGTTTTATAAGAGAAGTCGTTGACTTTTTGCAACAGGTGGAATTCAGCTTACGGCACTTCTCATTCATTCCTAAGTTATCCGTAAATGGCGACTGAGTGTCGTACAACTGTGACTGAAATTCAGTGACATCAAGGCTGTAATGTGATTGGTTTTTAAGGGACACGTGATCCAACTTAGCCGTTACGCTTTCTCCAACAGTAAGTAATACAGACGCTCTCATCTCCCTGTATTAAGACAATCTCTGTTGGAAAAGTCAAGTGTGACATAGACGGAAGTACCGACCAAGTGTTTACAAAGCGAACGTGCAAAGAAAGTAAACCAATAATGTCAGATGATTTTGAAGTTAGAGGAGAAGATGAGATAGCTTTTTCGCCCTACCCTACCTTTTTGAACCGAAGTACTAACCGTGTGTGACTTCTCCAACATGATTACTTAAAGCATAAAGTCATAGACATGCAAACTAAAGCTAGTGCAAAATTAGCATTTGTGGTTAAAAAGTACATGAATTTTTTTTTTTTAGAAAATGACCAATCGTTTCGCAAGACAAGACCCTTATTCCTCAGCTGGGGTAATGTAGAGCCCTTTGAAGCTGCATTAAAACTTCAATTTGGACCTTCAACCTGTTGACTTCCATTATAGTCCACTAAATGGAAGACGAGCATTTGTGGTTAAAAAGTATATAAATTTGATGATTTTTGTTAAAAAAAAAAGACAAATTGTTTCGCTAGACAGGGCCCTTATTCATTGGCTGGGATGGTGTAGAGCCCTATGAAGAGGCATTGAAACTGCAATTTGGACCTTCAACCTGTTGGCTCCAGTTGAGGTCCACTATATGGAGAAAAATCCTGGGCTGCGTTTCCCAAAAGCATCGTAAGCTTAAGTACACCATAGACCCATTGAAAGCAATGGAGCTACGATAAACTTAAGCTTACGATGCTTTTGGGAAACAGCCCTGGAATGTTTCCTCAAAATGTTTCCTCTTTTAAACTGAAGAAAAAAATCTATGAACTTTTTGGATGACATGGGGGTGAGTAAATTATCAGGAAATTTTTATTCTGCAATTGAACTAATCCTTTAACTTGGGGCTTTTATTTGATTGGACGTCAAGTTAAAAAAATGTTTTTTTGGTGGAATTTAGTGCAGTTCACCTGGGTTCAGCCACAGCCAACCATATTCACCATTTATTTCATTAGTGACCTTGCTTTCCATCACAGAATGTTGTTTTTTTTAGCTGGAATAAATTCTAGCTTTCTATCTTAACATGGTTGAATAGTCAATATCACCAGCTGCAGAGTCTTTCTGTGTTATGAAGTATTGGTTTGTGGACAACAGTGTTTTGGCTCTGAATACCTCAGTGGTATTTTGTGCAGTGACATGTATGTTTGTTGTATCACTGTCACATAATGCTGTGAATGTTCTTTAGGATTCCCGTATGTGAAGCTTGAATGTGTCCTGTTTCTATGGTTACATACTGCAACTGAGGACACCTGATGCTTGTGGAGAACGTTTGCTCAGCAAGATGTCTTGTATAAACTAGGGAGTTGAAATGGCAGCCAATGATTGATCCTCTGCTGCCATCTTCTGGTTATATGGGTCGTTTCATCTCATTTTCATCTTAAAAACATAGTGTTTTCTGTAAACAGGCCGTAGACAATTGGATGTTGTGATTTTGTAACATTTTTCCGAAATATCTTTTTAGAATAAAAAATCATTTTCGTTTCTGAAGTATAAAAATAAAATGATTTGTGACCCTGGACCACAAAACCAGTCATAAGTAGCACGGGTATATTTCTAGCAATAAACAACAATACAAAAAAATTACCCTTATGATTGGTTTTGTGGTACAGGGCCACATATTTTATTTTAATTTATTTTATTTCATAGCCTTGATGAGCAAGCGAGTTTTTTTCAAAAACAAAAAAAACAAAAAAAAAACAGGGTCACATTTATTTTATTTTATTTTTATTTATTTTTTATAGCATAGCCTTGGTGAGCAACAACAAAGTTTTTCCAGGGTCACATTTATTATTTTATTATATTTTTATTTTTATTTTGGTAGTGAATTTAATTTGTTGTTCAGTTGAAAAAAAATTACTCTCAACTGATTTTGAGGTCCAGGGTCACATATTTTATTATCAGGGTCACGTTTATTATTTTATTTTATATTTTATTTTTATAGCCTTGGTGAACAACATTTAAAAAAAAAAAAAACATAAAAAAAAAACTTTTAAATGGCAGAGAGTGCATCATGGTCTTTTTTGGTAGTGAATTCAATTTGTTGTTCATTTTCAAAAAATTGACCCTTATGACTGGTTTTGAGGTCCAGGGTCAAATATTTTATTTTATTTTTTATATTTTATTTTATAGCCTTGGTGAGCAACAGTTTTTTCAAAAACATAAACACTATTGACTGCAAACTTTTAATGGTAGTGAGTGCATCATGGCCTTTCTTGGTAGTGAATTTAATTTGTCGTTGAGACTGTTTTTAAGGTCCAGGGTCACATTTTTTATTTTATTTTATTTGTATTCATTTCAGTTCATTTCAGTTCGTAGCCTTGGTGAGCAAGAGAGTAAAAAAAAAAAATATATATATATATATATATATATTAGTGGTGGGCCGTTATCGGCGTTAACGTGCTGCGTTAATGTGAAACTCTTATCGTGCGATAAAAAAAATATCGCCGTTAATCTATTCTCAAATTTGGGTTGGGAGCTGGGTCTAAACTACGCAAGCTATGATGACTTTCACCTTGATAGTTTAACGCGGATGTATACCGAAGACTATAGAATATGGTCGCGCATTTAAGTCTCCTCCGCCAAAACACAGACGGGATCGCGTCGTCCTCCATTCATAAAAAAACGAATCTACTATAGCGAAATGCCACGTAAATTCGTCGTTTTTGGATTCATAAATCAAATGTTGGTCTGTCACTTAATTCAAATCGCGATATGGACTAGTGTATGTGAAAACTGAAATGCAAAAAGACCGTTTTAATATGAATCCGATATGTTCCGTTTGCCTAGCTGTATGTATGCATTGCGGAGACGAGCTTTTACTACACGCATACTGAAACACACGTGACGCTCCCGGTCATTTTTGGCATTTTCATCTCACATGAACAGATAAACTCAATCTCCCAAACTGCTGTGAGTGTCACTTTTACCGTTTCATTTGAGAAAACTAGCATCATATCATACTGTATACACAGAAACGGCAGCCTGTCAAAATAAAAGTACGGTGTAACATGTAATGGGTTGGGTAGGTGTTGACGTTAAAAAAAACACAATCTAATATGTAGAAAAAATAATTTCATTGTTAGTTAGTTAGTAAACACAAGTACATCTAATTGAACATAATTTATTTTCATCAACAAATTATCATAGAACAGCTTTATGAGCTTTATAACACTATTGACCGCAAACTTTTAAATGGTAGTGAGTGCATCATGGTCTTTTTTTGGTAGTGAATTTAATTTGTTGTTCAGTTAAAAAAAAAATTGACTGGTTTTGAAGTCCAGGGTCAAATATTTTATTTTATTTTATTTATTTTTCAGTTTATTTTTATTTATTTATTTTTCATTTCATTTTATTTTATTTTATTCAGTTTCAAAACATTTACCCTCTTTTATTTATTTTATTTTATATTATTTTTATTTTTAATTTTATTTTTTCAAAATGGTAGTGAGTTCATGGAGGCATCATAGTCTATTTTGATGAATTTGATTTGTTGTTTGTGCTAAAAAATCTTGATCAGAAAGCTTGATTTTCACTGTAGAAATGTAAAGATTTTTAAAAACATAACTCCACATATTATACATTCAGAATATATATATATATATATATATATATATATATATATATATATATATATATATATATATACATTTAACTGCATAGCAGTAATATATAGTATAGTTCTGCAGATTTAAAGTTTGCGTTCTTTTAGTTCAGCTAAAAGTTCACCCCAATCTTTTATTCACATCTTCTCATGATAGGAATTCACAGGGTAGTTCACCAAACTTGAATTTCGCATGAGTTTGTTTCCTGTCTCCTGTGTTTGCATGCGTACGAATGGAAGTCAGTGGAACGAAAAGTGTAGTGTGAACAGCCCTTTAGACGCACACAGTATCCTCACGAATGGCGGTTCAGCGGTTGCCTCTTCTAGCAGTTCACAGCGTGGGTTAGATGGTAGCGCTGGGTGGATAGCACCACAGATCAAAGAAGGCTTTCAATTAGCAAGCCCTTTCGCAGCAGATTTACGATTGCCCTGCAAGGAGCCATCGATTATGCGTATTGCTAGTGGGAATGAGCTGTCACCTCGGTCTGTGCCTGATATGGAGTCATCCGACTGTTGCGCTTAATCAGGTCGAGATATGTTGCCTGTCATAACGTTTACAGTAAAACGGGGACTATTTCAGAACTGGTTTAACCTGAAGCTTGCTGGTTTATCAGAACCTGTTGGTCCAAAGTTTCCACCATGATTTTGTAGCTCTAGATGATATTATCAAATCAGGTATAAACAACAACATATGGGTTGTCAGACAGTGACAACTGACTCATTTCTGTTGTTTTCTTTATTGTTTATTCAGTAGAATGGCTCCTTCAAACTTGACTCAAACTTGTCTCTTTTGCAGGTGTGCATATGCTGAAAATGAGTGCTGCAGGGGAGAATGCCCTTGACCCCAACACCCCAGAGTCACGGAAGAGGAAGGGCTCTCCTTGTGATACCTCTGGTCCCAGGTGAAGTATAAGATCATCTTTCCTCTCCAGTATGGAGTGTTTCACATTACTAAGTGTTTTATAAGATCTTAGGAGTTTTGTCATTATGTAATGCTGTGGCTCACAAGCAGACAACTGACAATGTAGTCAAGGTGTGTCAGAGGAAGTGCAGCAAGTGGTGAATAGCAGGAAAGAGGCTATTTTAACAATTACACTTGCCTGAGGTGTAAACAAAAAATTATTAAACCTCAAAACCATAAAAAAATTTTTTAAAGTTGTTTATAAGAAGTCTTGTAAATGTTAGAACAAGTGCGACAGTTCAGACACTTTAAAGTGTTAATTAAAATTGTATTTTAAATATCTAGAATGAGGGCAACAGTTAAGATTTTTCATTTGTTTACAAATAAATTAATTTTTTGTTAATACTTTTATAAGTTTATAAAAAGTTTTTGAAATGTCTTTGAAAAAGTCTTTGAAACTGTTTTTTGCTTATCAATAAATAAACTATATATTTTTTAATTTTAAAATATGTGACAATTTAGATAATTTAATTTTTTATTTTTTTTCATTAAATTAAAAAGTTTATAAAAAAAGTCTGTTAAATGTTAGAATAGGAATGATAGCTTAGACACTGCAGTTTTTAATCATTTTGTTTTTGTTTGTTTGTTTATCAACATTTATCAATTTATTTTTTATTCTAGTATTTATTTTAAATGCTAGAATAAGGGCGACATTTAAACATTTTTGTTTTATTTATGAATAAACTATTTATATATATATTAGGAATGTGGATGACAGTTTAGACACTTTTTTCAGCATTTGTTTGTTAAATTATCAATACATTTAAAAATGATTATAAAAAGTCTTTTAAATGCTAGAATAGTGATCACTTAGACACAGCTTTTTTTTTTTATCTTTTTTTTTGTTAACCAAAAAATAAAATATTTTAAAAAGTTTTCATTAAAATAGTATTTTAAATGCTAGAATAAGGGTGACAATACAGATGTTTTTGTTTACCAATAATGAATATTTTTAGAATATGTTTTTAAACAAATGTTTTTCATTTATAAATATTTACATTTTCAAAGCATTTGTTTGTTTAATTTATCAGTAAATTAAAAATATATATATATATTTATAAAAAATATTTAAAATTTTGGAATAAGTGTGACCGTTTAGGCACTTTGGTTTTTAAGCAGTTTTTTTCCCCATAAATAAAGAAAATATTTAAAATATTTGTTTATTAAAATACTTGTTTAAATATTAGATTGTGTATGCCAGTTTAGATTTTTTTTAAACTGATTGTTTATCAGTGAATAAAATATTTAAAAAGTGTTTATTAAAATAGTATTTTTACATTAAAAAAAATTTAATTTTTAAATATTTGGATTTTCACAGCATTTGTTTGGTTTTTCTTTGTAAATATATAAAATATTTTTAATATTTGTTAAAATAGTTGTTTAAATATTAAATTAAGGATGATGGTTTAGATTTTTAAAACTGATTGTTAATTCATAAAAAAAAAATATTTTTAAAAGTTTTTAATAAAATAGTATTTTAAATGCTAGAATAAAGGGCGACAGTTAAGATTTTTTCATTTGTTTACCAAATTAATATTTTTATAATTTGTTATTTTTTTATTTTAGAGTATTTTAATTTTCACAGCATTTGTTAATTTATCACTGAATGTAAAAAATATTTATTAAAAATCTTTTAAATGTTGCAATAAGAGTGATAGTTTAGACACTTTAATTTTGAAATTTGATTTTTTTTAAATAAGAAAATTATATATTTATTTATAAAAATAGTATGTTAAATGCTAGAATAAGAACGCCAGTTAAGAATTTTTATTTGTTTACCAATAAATAAATATTTTTTTATTTATTTTTTAAAAATGGTTTTTAATTTTTAAATATTTTCATTTTTCACAGCATTTGTTTGTTAATTTATCAATAAATTAAAAAAAATATTTATGAAAAGTCTTAAATGTTGGAATAAAAGTGACAGTTTAGAAACTTTGTTTTTTAAACCTTTTTTTGTAAATAAAATATTTTTATGTTTGTTTGTTAAAATAATCGTTTAAATGTAAGATTAAGGATGACAGTTTAGATTTTTTTTTAAACTGATTGTTTGTCATTAAATACAATATTTTAAATAATTGCTTATTGAAATAGTTTACATTTAGGAAAAAGTGTGACAGTTTAGTCACTTTAATTGTTACACCATTTCTTTATTATTATTATTATTATTATTATTATTATTATTATTATATTTAAGTGATACTGGGTTTTGCCAGTATGATAAAGGATTGGGAGTGTAATCAGGGCAAAAACCGGATTCAAAACCTGTGCACGAAACAGCGTAAAAAAATTAAAACTAAAAGCTAAACTTAATAACTAAATAAAATTATAATTAACCCATCCCAAAAATATCAGTCATGAGCAATGCGCAATATAGGTTCAATAGAGGGTTGTTTTTAGGTGTAACATAGCAGGCCATTGGTTTTTTTTGGAGGTTTCCTTGTGTCAGGGTTGGTTGGAGGAGAACTGGTCTGTCTGGCTGAGTGATACTCTTCCATAGGGCCTTGGCGGGGCTGATGTAACAGCCTGTTTCCACAGCAACCCCACGCAGCGCCCTGACCTGTGTATGCAGTGCGCCTGCGCACAACCTTGGCGAGGCACTGACCTACTTTCTCTGCCGTCTTCTCCCACACACACACACGTTAACATGCGCTCACACTTGCAAGTCATTCGTATGTACATGCACTCGCTCACCCAGAAGCGGGACGGCAAAAACAGATAAGCACTTTCCTCCATCCTCGCACATGTACAGCAGCCGTTGGTCTCACATGCACGGCACATGCACTCATATGTGCACTCTGGAGGAAGGGAGAGCTGATTGTTAGTCTCTTGAATTTTTTTTAAATAGTCATTGTTTATTTTCTCCTCGAAGAAGCTATGTAATTTTAATTATGAACCAAGCCGATATAGCCATATTATTATTTTTATTTTTTTCTTTCTTTCTTTCTTTTTTTTATTTATTTATTTTTTCTTCCCTAGGTGACTGAGCACTTGATATATAAATACAAAATACAAATCAAAAGTTTTTGAACAGTAACATTTTTAATGTTTTTAATTAAGTCTCTTCTGCTCACCAAGCCTGCATTTATTTGATTCAAAGTACAGCAAAAGCAATAAAATTGTGAATTGTTTAAAATAACTTCTATTTGAATATATTTTAAATTGTAATCTATTCCTGTGATCAAAGCTACCTTTTCAGCATCATTACTCCAGTCTTCAGTGTCACATGATCCTGTAGATTCGAAATCATTCTAATATGCTAATTTGCTGTTCGAGAAACATTTATTATTATTATCAATATTTAAAACAGTTGAGTACATTTTCTCAGGATTTTTTTGAGGACTAGAAAGATCCAAAAATCAGCATTTATCTGAAAAAAAAAAAAAAAAGCTTTTGTAACATTATATACTATACCACTCAAAAGTCAGTATAATTTATTTATTTATTTTTTGGGAAAAGAAATTATAGAAATTAATACTTTTATTTAGCGAAGAATTTAAATGGATAAAAAGTGATGATAGACACATTAATAATGTTACATAAGTGTGCTAATTAAGATAAATGCTTGTTCTTCTGAACTTTCTATTCATCAAAGAAACCTGAAAAATTCAACTTAGCTTTTTTCAACGTAATAATATATATATTATTTATTTATTTATTTAGCAGCAAGTCACAATATTAGAATGATTTCTGAAGGATCATGTGACTGGAATAATGATGCCAAAAATTCAGCTTTAAAATCACAGGAATAAATGACACTTTAAATATATATTCAAATAGAAAACAGTTATTTTAAATATATTTATTTTTAATTAATTTAATTAATTTTTATTTAATTAATTTTTTATTTTATTTTATCTATTTTTTATTTTATTTTATTTATTTTTTATTTTATTTTATATATTTTTATTTATTTATTTATTTTTATTTTATTTTACCACAGGCAACCAAGCACTTGTTAAATGAATATATTATTTGCATAAATATATGATAAAAATAAATAGAATTTAGATGTTTTGTTAATTTTTTTTTTTTTTTGGATTTTATATAAAACACTATTTATTAATATATTGCCTATTTAATTTGTGATGTTTAATTTTATTTTTTATTTACTTTGTAAAGTACAGTGCAGATTTTCAAGAACTCTTTTAATTCTTTTTACATATGCAGTACTTCCAAAGATTTTATGTTTCTAAAAGAAGTCTCTTATGCTCACCAAGGCCAAATTTTATTTGATCAATTTACAGTAAAAACAATAATATTTAGAAAAATTATTATATTACACTGCCGCTCAAAAGAAATAATATTACAGTTTAAAATAATGGTGTTCTATATTAATACATTTAAAAATATAATTTATTCCTCTGATGTGTGTCACATGATTATTCAAAAATCATTCTAATATGCTAATTAATTAATGTTATTATCAATGTTGGAAATAGTTGTGCTGCTGAATTCTTTTGGAACCTGTGATGAATAAAAGGTTAAAAAACAGCATTTATTCAAACTATAAATCTTCTCTAACAATATAAGTCTTTGCTATCACTTTTTATCAATTTAACACGTCCTTGATGAAGAAAAGTATTAATTTCTTGCAAAAAAAGTTTTTAGATGGTAGTATAGATTGTTACAAAAGATTTCTATTTTAAATAAACATCAAATTTTCAACATTTATTTGTTAAAGAATCCTGGAAAAAAAAAATCACAGGTTGCAACAAAATATTAAGCAGCACAACCGTTTTCAACATTGATAATAAATCAGCATATTAAAATGATTTCTGAAGGATCATATTACACTGAAGACTGGAGTAATGATGTTGAAAATTCAACTTTGTATCACAGGAATAAATTACATTTTAAAATATATTAACATAGAAAACAGCTATTTTAAATTGAAATAATATTTCACAATATTGCATTTTTTTCTGTATTTTTGACCAAATTATTTGTTTAAAATATATTTATATATAACATATAAAATGTAATTTATTCCTGTGATGCAAATCTTTGCTTAATCCGTCAGAAACCATTCTGTTATGCTGTTTTATTGCTCAAGAAACAAAGGAATATTATCCATATTGAAAACATTTGTTCTGCTTAATATTTTTGTGAAAACCGTGATGCGTTTTGATTAGGGCCGGGACTTTAATGCGTTAATTTAGATTAATTAACTACACAAAAATAATGCGTTAATTTTTTTAACGCATTTTAATCGCACTTATTTTTGCACCACGGAACGTTTCTCACTGGATGAGTTTCGGCGGACCGATTATACTGGAGCACCAACTAGCGTTCAGACAAAAGGTGCGTTCCATTCGACCGTAAGTGGACTGCGAAGTGGACTTCACAGGGTATTCCGCCATCTTAAGTGAGATTCCAAACCGAAGGGAGCGAACATGTTCAGTTCGAAGGGCACTGCGAACGGCATAGGGAATAAGGGAACATCGGTACTTCACTTCACAGGAAGTGGACGGGGAAAACTACCCAACTGTCATTGCGCACCGCGTCACCAGTTAGAAGTAATGATGGAGCAGAGCCGTTGGAGTTTTTTAAAGGCTCTGCAATGGAGCGGTTGCAATAAATGTTGGTATTATTATACAAATTAGAGTGTTTATGAATGGTTATGGCGATTCACGTTACATTTGCATATTGTATTTTATGAATGAAAGTAAAACTGGTGAGGTGAAGCTCTGTTTTGTTTTATTTAATGTTACCACAGGTTAGTTAAATATAGGCTGTGTGGGGAAAAAAGTGCTTGAGATAAGACCACTACAATCTGTTAATCTGTTAACGGTCTAAACATATACATTTGGAATATATATTTTTTAGATGCATACGTTTATATGTATTTTATATGTATTTAAATTTGAAAGTAAAATAAATTACAATATTTATTTATGTTAAATCATAATCTGCGTGACCTGCCATTGATTTGCTTTGATGACGTTCCAGGGCATTCCGAATGAGCGATTATTGTCAGCGAAGTCCACTTCAACGGAAATACCGTGCTAAGGGAGTAGGGAGCAGTGAACACTGCGTAGGGACCCTGTCGATCGGAACGCACCTAAAAAAACAAACGAATGGATGGAAGCGTCGATAAGAGCATGGTTGCATCCTATTGCTACACTTAATTAGCCTAGAATCTAGACGCGCCCCTAGCGGCAGCAAATTACATTTGCTTCCAAGGTCAGTCTAGTTACTCTCAATTCACTTAAATTTCCGAAAAATCCAAGATGTACCGGGCCAATCACGAGTCGGTGGGCGGGCTTAACATGATGACGACTGACCTGCGACCATAAGTTCCGTCAGACATGAATTCCTGGTTCCGTGAATTAAGCGTGGAAAACTGAACAGTATTTATATAATTTTTTACTTTTGATACACAGCCACGTCCATGTGTCCTGAGCAGGAGCTCGTTACATCTGAACGCGCTGTGGTGTAGAATACGCAAACACCGGAAGCGATCTGTGGCGTGTATACGACACTTATTGTTCACACAGTGCACAGAGATTGTGGATATAGCGGCTATTCAAAATGGTAATTACTTGCGCTTGTCCTGGTTGTTCAAACCCATTTAAAGCTGAAAAAGATTACGTTTGCTTGCGCAAACTCATCCTGGACTTTTTTTTTTACATATTTCCCCTTTCGGTGTTTGCGTATACTACATCAAAGCGCGTTCACATGTGACGAGTCGAATCATAGATATGCTAAACTCGTGCTCATGACAGATGGACGTGGGTGTGTATCAAAGGTAAAAAGAAAATTATATAAATACTGTTCATTTTCTTGCAAAAACCGATCGTTTCGTGTCTTAGGACATCAATGTATCGTCACGAGCCGCAGGGTGTAATTTGGATTTGTCTGTGCATGTTTTTGTTTACTTTTAAAGGTTTAGTGCCCATCTATGTCTATTATTTGGCTGACAGACTGCACAGTGCACTGATTTTTGTTAAAAATCTTCGTCGCTCTGACTACGTCACCTGACCGACTACGTCTCTGATTGGTTGTAGCGCTATCCTATTGCGTGGAGAGGAGTTTGAAAGACAACCGTTTATCCCACCCCTCCGGTTGAGCCCTGTCTATGGAGAGTGCCCAGACCCTACATTTATGTGGGTCTGGCTTGCCAGGCTAACACTTAATGGCAATATTGCACTTGTCTGTTGGACTTTTTTGAACAAAAATAAACAATATTTTGTTGCTTAAGCTTATGTATTCAGTCATTATTCAATGGTATAGACGTTTTTCCTGAACACGGAAGTAAGTCCGACTCTTAACTGAAAGAATGCTTTGCATTTCCGGTCTGCATTGTTTCTAGTCAACTAATTTGACTAGAAACAATGCAGACCGGAAATGCAAAGCATTAGGGTATATTCCGAGCTAATAAACTAATGTTAAACCTATTAAAATGTTTTTAAATAGCACATGGCTCCTTAGCGCCATCACTTGGCAATGTCGCAATGACCGTCATTTGTCAGTGCCTCACTTTAATGAGTGTGTAGATGACACGAAGCAGCGGACGTTAGCTACATTAAAAACCAGATGGACGCTATTTGAATGGGTTCCTATGGAAACCGGAACAGAAAAGCATTCAATCTGACGTTAGAATTCGTAATGGAATTCGCTCATCGTTTACTCAGGAAAAAGGTCTATACTAAAAATCCATATGAAAAAACGTACTTCTCACTGTTCTGAGGTCAAATATTTATATGCGATTAAAATGCGATTAATTTCGATTAATTAATTACAAAGCCTCTAATTAATTAGATTTTTTTTTTTTTTATCGAGTCCCGGCCCTAGTTTTGATGAATAGATGCTTCAAAAGAACACCATTTATTGTATCCTTGCACACGTACCACAGCCGTTGGTGTGCGACAAACACTCGCGCACACGTTCCTATACTCTTTATGCGTTGAAGAATAAACATTGGCGACTGAAACTCCCTTATTCTCTGTCTTTAGAATCCGTCCGTTTCTGTCAAATCTTTTCAATCGCTTTTAACACGGTGCACGCCTTCAGTTACAGTGCTTTTTCACCTTGCCATCGCCGATCTTTTGTTTTTGACTGGATGATAAATGGGCTCCGATCTGAAGCCTTTGCATTCCATTGATATCTAACATTACTTCACCGTAGCCCCTGACCATCTGTCTTTCTCTCTCCTATTCAGCCTCTCTCTCTTTCAGTGTCTCCTCTCAGCTTGATAACCCATGTGCAGCATAAGCCTTTGAGGAATGCCTGCTAGCGGACTGTATGCAGCCCAACCCTTATTAGCTCTACAATGATACGTCTATGTAAAAGCGTGTGTTTTAGCCTCGCTCTGGTTCCAGGCCACCCACAGTTTGTCCCTGAGTGCACCTATAGTCTCCCCTCACCCAGCATTCCTCCTTTCAACTGCAGAATCCTCTCCCTCTATCAGGTGGCAGAGCGCTGAGACCGCGAAAACGGGGTTCAGGGGCTGTTTGTGATCATAGTGCTCTTTGAGCATCATGAATTATTCAAGGCCCAAGTCCTTGCAGAATGCCCACTCAGCCCCTCTGCCAAACTTTACCACTTCAATGCTTTGT
>NC_133373.1:32685473-32734195 GCF_049309525.1 Garra rufa
ACAATTCTCTGGACTCTCTAGGTAAATACTTATCAAAAAGAATTGGAATTTACCTGTTGGGAAGCTATAACGGAATCGTTTAGAAAAGGGGCCTGTCCAGATATACTCAAAAGCCTATAAAGTCTAAATGAAAACTCAAAACTTCACAAAACCCGTTAACAAGCATTAGCTAAACAAGCTAATCAAGCATGTAAAGTTTTAGGGAGATCGGACCACAGCTGCCACTATAACAGTCATAAATGTTAAAAAACATCAGATTTCTATGGCAAATTACCTGTGTTTGCCAAAAATGCTTTTTGAAATAATTGATTTTTAGCTGGTTACTGGCTTGCTACATAATATGTAATGTCTTTTTTCATATATGCTTAAATGCCTTAAAGCGCTTGAACCTTGGTAATCGCTGCTTGCAGCTATATTATATTATTATTTTAATATAATCCCACTCAGAGATATCTGGCCTGAGGATTCTCAGGCCCTGATCACACCGAACGCGTTTTTGCAGTGAGAGGCGCCTTTTTTGAATGGTTTTCTGTTGGCAGTGAGCGTTCTGCGCGCTGCTTATGCGCCCCGGGCGCCTCGCGTTTTCTGAGCGTCTGAAGTTAATAAAAAAAGCAACTCTGAGCGGAAAAACGCCTGACGTCATTCTCGTTTTTTCCATTGTCCAATCGAATGAATGGAGAAGCGGGCCTTCTGTTGTGGTGACGAAAGTTTACCGTTGCTTAAAAAGTCCGGAGACTGCAAGAAATGGAGGAGAAACTTTTGGTGTATTTTGTGGGTAAAACGGAGCTGTATTTTTGGGGTTTCTGCTAATATGACAGTTTAATTAACAGCAAAAACAAAGATTTTAGAGCGCTCGCACTGTAATCCTTTGATTTGACTGACAGGACAGCTGTTTTGGTCGTTGCCTAGCAACATAAAAAACCGCAGCACACTGCTCTTTTTTAAAAGTCACCAAAAAAAAGGCAGTGCTGTGCGCCTCGTGTTTTTAGAACTAAAAGACGCGTTCGGTGTGATCGGGACCTCAGACAGCAGAGTTTCAGTTAATAAGAAAATGGTCAAAATTTAACTTGTATACTATTCAAAATTGTTCCCTTTAATGGGGCCATTTTTCCCTGTGGTATTTAAAATGGTATAGAATATTGATATTTTTAAAAGTGATGTATGAAAGATACTAAATTACACTATTGTGACAACCCTAATGAATATAAATGATATATAATTTATTTATATATATTTATATTATATTTTGTGTGTTTCATATAAATTAAAAAGTGTCATCATAAATCAACAAATCATCAACCCAATTAATTAAATCACAAACAAAATATGTGACCCTGGAATTTTTTTTTCTGAAAGCTGAATAAATAAGCTTTCCGTAAATGTACAGTTTGTTAGGATAGGACAATGTTTGGCAGAGAAAAAACTTTTTGAAAATCTGGAATGTGAGGGTGCCAAAAAATCTAAATATTGAGAAAATTGCCTTTAAAGTTGTCCGAATGAAGTTTTTAACTATGCATATTACTAATAAAATATTAGGTTTTGATATATTTACAGTTGATCATGATTTTTACTTAATATGCTAATGGCATAAAAGTAAAATCAATCAGTTTGACTCATACAATGTATTTTTGGCTATTGCTACAAATATACCCATGCTACCTAAGACTGGTTTTGTGGTCCAGGGTCACATATTGAATATATGGTGAATATTCCATATAACAGCCAGCCCTAGCATATTATTCAGTGTAAATTCTTCTTTGAACCCATACTTTGACTTAGAATATTGTTTAAAAGTTGATGTGGTTCACTTTAACAGCTATGTTATTTTGCTTGTTGTCATCCTTCAATAGGGTCATCTCACTCATTTGCTTATTCTCGTTCTATAGTTTGTCACCCAGAGTGTTGGCCCTCTCTGTTTTCATTCAGAGCCTGAGGAAAGTGGGGGCCGCAGGGGCGTGCGAGAGAGCAGCCAATGGCGATGTTGCCCTGCCCCCTGACCTTGTGCAAGAGAGTGCCTCTCGTAGACCTCAGCTTCCCCTCTCTCCCTGCGAGAAAGGAGAAACAGGAACTTGCCACCCCTCCTCTAATAACCCTGCTTTAGGGTGGTGCTAATGTTGACAAGAACACACTTTCACCTCTTGAGCTTAACCTTATAGATGTGTATATTAAACTAGTGTGTTGTCACCTGAAGGGCCTCTCATGGCACTTTTAGAGCTTGGCAATATGACACACAAAACTGTTCAATGGTAGAAGTGTGTCCTTTTATGCAGTTGTAGATTATGTGGGTGAGAGAGATAATGAAACATTGAATAATGTGAAAAATTAGAGAGCAGGATGTGCCTTGGGAGCCATTTTTCTATTGAATTTCCATTAAAAATGTAATTGTGATTTATTCTGTCACCATAACAAAAACTACTCATAACAAGATCTTTAATTTTGTTCAAGAATATCAGCACAAGTTTAGATAATTCAGAAGTGCGTCAGTAAATTGAAAGCATTTGCAACTTCAAAAGTTTCATAACATTGTCTGTTCGTGGGTGTGAGAAAGGTTGTCGTTTGTCGGATGATATGAATGAGGACACTAGGACCAAATGTCACTTTAAGTTGGATGAAGGGTACATCAAAGACATTTTTCACATTTCAGCTATGCTCTCATACAGCACAGCGCACTTCATTAACATTCCAGCCCGTCAGAAAATTCACTCGAAAAAAATCCAAATCCGATTCAATTTGAAACCTGAGAAATGAAGTCAGAGCACAATTGACATGGCAAAGGTCATGAAAACTGGCAGCCATTAGCTTTGTTTGCTCGCTGTGAAGTTTAGTGCCTGGGTGAAATTACTTTTTGAGGGCCGTGTATAATGATAGTAATTTGTTCACTTTGCCGCTCTTATGACAGGATGTATTTAATAGGAGGAGAATCTTTACGCACCTCACAATTTTAGCTATTTCAATTCAGTAAATCACAGTCTGATTGTAGAATGATTCTTGATGCGTCACAATTGTGATGGTTAAGTACATTCACTCTTTTTAAATGTAGGCTATTTCATGATGCATGATGCATGACCTTGAATCGTTGTTTTAAGATGATAGAGCCGTGGTCGTCAACTGGCGGACCGCAAGATACGTCCATGCGGACCGTGAAAGCTTTTGACATATTTAAATAAAAAAATGCCAAACGCTAATCTCTAATAAATAAATTTATATCAAGCACACCAGGGTCAGCATTTGGGTGCAATCTTCCGTGCAGTGATGAGAGCAGAGATCGGCGCATTGCGTACAGACGGATGTAGCTTTTAGTGAGTGAAAAACGTTGATGGAAAACACATTATGTTGGGGTTACGTTGCAAAATATTGTAAATATATATTTTTATACTGTATTTTTATACATATTTATATTTTAAACCATGACGGTGAGTCAATGGATATCACACAAGCAACGTGAAAACTGCGCAATATGTTAAAATGAAAGTAAAATCAGCGCTTTCAGCATCTGACGTGCACATTCTCTCAGAGACAATGATAGACGAATATACTTCATATGCTGATATTAATTTACTTCCCTAATATTTCTCTTGTGCGCTGAACACAGTGGGGGACAAATAAAGAGAAACGTATTTTGTGTAGGCTAAGGGTTGTTTTTGAAAGTCTGTGTTTAAAATAATTAATTTTCATTGATGACTGCAGTATTATTAGGGGTTAAGAAAGTCTTATGATTTCAGGTTGTCTTAAATGTGGGAACTAAAAGGCAAGAATTGCGATGAAACATTATAAGGCTATCCATTGAATAAATATCAGCGCTGCACGTTTCAAAGTCAGCTGCGGTGCTGCTTTGTGTACCATTCTGATAGCGCTTCCTGCTGGAAGAGAATGATCTGCCATTTTTAATCAGTTCCTATCAATCTTCTCTTGTCAAAAAGACCAATGTGAAAATCAATCCATGGTTTTAGGCAGCAAACACGTAGAGTTGTAAATGTGAACTGATGGATCGACAAGATAATGTATTATACAAATTTAAACAATTAAGGCAGTAAAATATATGTATATGTTAATATAATACTTGATTGACAATAATTGTTTAAAATAATATACAAATTGATACTTTTGACTCTTGAAGGCTGGAATGTGAAGTGTATAATTTAAGAAATCTTTTTTGTTTTGTAAAACCTGCATCTGAATTGTAAATCATGCTTTTTACAGTCATTTTAATTAATTATTTATTTATTTATTAATTTAATTTTTGTTCAGGTCTTTAAAAAGGTATTTAAATGTCTAGAATTTAAGCTAAAATATGCTGCAGATACCCTGGTCTTGCAAAAAACATAAATAGTTTTTTATATATAATTGTCCGGACCTCGGCTGGTGAGCAGGGTTCATTACTGGACCTTGAGCCGTTTTAGTTGAAGACCCCTGTGATAGAGAATAAAACTTGCCCACTCAGAAATGTATAGTTCACCCGAAAATGATAATTCTGTCATTAATTACTCACCCTCATGACCTTCATTCATCTTTGGAACACAAATTAAGATATTTGTCATTAAATCTGAGAGCTTTCTGACAATAGACAGCAACGCAATTGACACTTTCAAGGCTCAGAAGGGTAGTAAGGACATTGTTAAAACAATCCATGTGACATATTACGGTTCAACCGTAATGTTATGAAGCTACGGAAATGCCTTTTGTGTGCAAAGAAAACAAAAATCACACATTTATTCGACTGTTTCTTGTGTTCTTCTGAGGGTATGTGGTTGCAAAGGTGTTTTCAGTGTTTTATAGGCTGTTTGCTATGTAGTATGTGCTCAGTAGGGTATTTGTTTAGTGAATTTCTTGGGTGGAATTCATGAGATTTTGTGTGAGACTGTAAGATTTCCCATGGTGATTTTGCAACTGGTTTTGCCACGTTAATCAACAGAAACCTGCTTGGTTTGAAAGTTAACATACTTTGCAACATGCTAAACCAATGACAAACAGCAATTGACCTTTTTGTCACCAAATGTTGCAGAAATTGTACTAATATGACCTCTCTTCATATTAAACCTATATTAATATATTTTAAAATATAAGTTATTCTTGTGATGCCATGCTGAATTTTTATCAGCCATTACTTCAGTTTTCAGTCTCACATGATTCTCCAGAAATCATTCTAATATGCTGATTAATCACTGTTATTATCAATGTTGGAATCAGTTGTGGTGCTTAATTTTTTTTTTTTTTTTTGGAACCTGTGATTCTTTTTCTCAGAATTCACGAGGAGTAAAAGGTTAAAAAGAACAGCATTTAAAAAAAAAAATCTTTTCTAACAATATAAGTCTTTGCTATCACTTTTTATCAATTTTAACCCATCCTTGGTGAATAAAAGTATTAATTTCTTTCAAAAAAAGAAAGAATAAAATGTACTTACCCCAAACTTTTAGATGGTAGTTTATATTTTTACAAAAGATAATTTTTTTTTTTTTACAGAAGATTTAAATAAACGCTGTACTTTTCCACTTTTTATTTGTTAAAGGGGTCATCGGATGCAAAACTAACTTTTACATGTTGTTTGAACATTAATGTGTGTTGGCAGTATGTGTACACAACCACCCTACAATGATAAAAATCCACCCAGTGTTATTTTTTTAATCTTTAAAAGTAATTTCCCCTTTTTAAAATCAGGTCATTCTCAGTTTCTTGACGGTGTGATGTCACACCGACAGAGGCCGCTCCCACGATAATTGATTGACATGAGTGCCTTACCTTAGACCCGCCCTCACCAAGCTGAAACAGTCCGACTCCGATCACCATTGTGTCGACTTAGGTGCAGAGGATGACAAGAATTTTTCAGATTTAGGTGTCCTGTTGTTGAAGTAATGATGAACATGGCAGTCGTCATTTACTCCTGAGATTTGAGCCGCTGAAGACGCAGAGGATTAATGTTACTTTCGTTTTTAAAAGAAAAGCATTGATCCCGATCTGCATATGCGTCTATGTTGGTGCGAATCATTCGTGATGCAGCTTCACCCACAGCATCACTGAGTATAAGGGTTTTTTATGCATCTTTGCAAATGACCTTTCTTAATAATGTGCTAGTTAGCGTGTTTCACAGCTAAAGCGGGTAAAGTAAACATTACGGATCGAGAAGAGCTCATTAGCATTTACAGGAACATGCAACAGAACAGCTTGCTCTAAAAAGGGCAGATTTTGACAAAGTAAAAAGAGTGTTTTTTACGCTACCATTGAGAAATTTTAACCAAAGTATGTTTTAGACTTCTCATTAAGACCCTAAAGAATCATATCAACTTGTGGAAAATGGGCATCCAATGACCCCTTTAATGTAAAAATATAGAATATAATTTATTTATTTATTTATTTATTTATTATTATTTTATTTTATTTTTTTACCTTTTTCTGATAGTGTAAGTAATGTTTATTTAACCAATCAAATGTGAATTGGACATGAATATACATTTGATTAAAAAAAAAACTGTGAGGTCTTTGCTTGCTTATTTCAGAACACCATTGTACATTATGGGATGAGGTACGAAAGTTTAATTCTTTTGGTTAGGGAATTGAACGAAGCCGTAACCCAAGTATGAGCAATAGTAACGGTGATCCATGCCTTGGCAAACAGCAGTAATAAATGAATTGTGAAGTATTTTGCTTTGATTCATGTTGCCCCTTTGAAAGAGAGTAGGAGAGTTCTGGCAGTTCTGTATCTATAGGCCAGCTGTCCATGTATGTGACACACCAAACACATTGAGGCTTTACATGATGCAGATTGGATCCCTTCTGTTATGAGATCAGGTATCGCCTGCTGCACCACTGCCACAGTAACATTGCTGCCATGGCAACTGGCTGTGTTTGAAGTGGGAGTGGTGTCAGAACGTTGTGATTGATTGCCAGGGAGGCTGATTGTGGGATTGACTGGGACTCCCATTTGTATTCATTTGGTTAGAGCTTATCGTGAGGATGTGGAGCTTGGTTCCTTTTCTCTTTTGTCTGTCCACAGATTCTCCTAATATTTTCCACTGACCTAACCACATGATGACTCATTTCAGCCCATGCAACCCGGGTTCAAGATAATGTCACCAAGTTCAGTTTTCAAACCACAATGCAAAACTGCATTGTTTATTTCATGATCCATGAAGCTGCCTATACTTAAGGGACCAAAGTTGCAATGCTCCTTCGATTAATGGGCATCACCAATACATTTTCATTATTCAAAATAGAATGAATATATTTGCAATCATCATATGTACACTACCAGTCAAAAGTTTATGAACGTTTGATTTTTTTTGTGTTTTTTAAAGAAATCTCTTCTGCTCACCAAGCCTGCATTTATTTGATCCAAAGTACAGTAAAAATGTGAAATATTTTTTACTATTTAAAACGTTTTCTATCTGAATATATTTTAAAATTTATTTATTTATGATTTCAAAGCTGAATTTTTAGCATCATTACACTAGTCACATGATCCTTTAGAAATCATTCTAATATTCTGATTTGCTGCTCAAAAAACTTCATTATTATTATTATTATTATTATTATTATTATTATTATGTTGAAAACAGAGGAGTAGAATTTAGTCAGGTTTCTTCGATGAATAGAAAGTTCAGAAGAGCAGCATTTATCTGAAATAGAAATCATTTGTAACATTATAAATGTCTTTATCACCACTTTTGATCAATTTAAAGCATCCTTGCTAAATAAAAGTATTAATTTCTATAATTTCTTTAAAAAAAAAATGACTCCAAGCTTTTGAATGGTTACAAAAGCTTTGTATTTTAGATAAATGCTGATCTTTGTATCTTTCCATTCATCAAAGAATACTAAAAAAATTTACTCAGCTGTTTTAAATATTAATAATGGTAAAAAAAAATGTTTCTTGAACAGCAAATTAGCATATTAGAATGATTTCTGAAGGATCATGTGACACTGAAGACTAGAGAATGGTACTGAAAACGTAGCTTTGATCACAAGAATAAATTACATTTTAAAATATATTCAAATATAAAATGATTATTTTAAATAGTAAAAAATGTTTCAAAATTGTAATGTTTTTGCTGTACTTTGGATCATATAAATGCAGGCTTGGTGAGCAAAAGAGACTTCTTTAAAAAAAAAAACATTAAAAATCTTACTGTTCAAAAACTTTTGACTGGTAATGTATAAATTATGTATTAGTGTCATTGTAAACCAGCAATATTCAAGAGATCACAGATTTGGAATGACCAACTTTTCTTGCAATGACTGAAAGGGTCATCCCTTTGGCCTTCACCTGGACAACCTCCTAGAGCAGCCCAACATCTTGCAATCTCAGTGAAAAACAGAGGAATTCTGTCCTTTAAATAGGGGTCATATAATTAAGGAAATTAGCACCAGTTGCCAGATTAACACCAATAACTTGGAGGTGTCTGTAATTTTGATCAGAGTTTGTTTTCAAATATCTCAGTTTTTTGTATACTGTGCTTCAAAATTCAATTCATTCATGAAATATGCTTAAAAACCTGCCCTTCTACTGCTCTTAGGATAACTTCAAATAGGACCAAGCAGTGACCTTGAAATTTAGGAAATTGTTTTATAGTTTTAATCTCAGCTGTATTATTATTAGTTTTATATAATCCCAAGATATCGGCATCAGCCATCAAAAAAATCCACTATGTAAAATTAGAAATAAGTAGTTGTGCTCACATTTGAAGTTAACTATGTCAGTCACTTTCCTTACAATGTACTGGCCCAAACATTTGCCTAACATCTCTGTAAAACCGCTAAAACTCCAGTTCCCTCCCACCCGACTGACCTCATTTTAAACCTTTGCGTTCCAGAGTTCAGAGCGCAACAAACCAGATTGATGTCGTCGCCGAGTTGAGGCCTCTGCAGAAGTTCCTCGGTGGAGCTACGTTGCTATTATGTGTGTAAATACGGCACTCGAGCTCTGAACTAAATTTAGCCTTTCCTTCGAGAAGTCTTCACTTAAAATGCAGCCCAAAACAAACAGTCTCGTCCTCTCTTCTCTCCAGCTGCTGGACTGAGCCGTGTTCTCAGAAGCTTTGATCTCGAGAGGAGAAAGAAGGTTAAGTAGTTTGGCCACAGAATAATCATTGACACTTTATATCAGCTCTTTGAGTCGAACTGGGATGAGAGTGACCGAACTGTGACTCTTCGGTCTCAAGCTTTTCTCAAGAGTGCTCTCTGTACTTACTGCGGCTGGCTCCTGGCCAAAAGTACCACTTTGCTCACATTAGTCTTAGAGAGGCTTCCGCTGCATAGCTTTCATCCACCCAGTCCAAGAGAGGAAGGAGGACAATAGTGAAATGATGCATGTTGTTTTTGTGCCGCTTACACATTAGAGCTCTGACGGATAGGGATGCGTAAGATTTGTTCGGGAGGTGTGGATTACATTCATACCGAAACTGGACTCAAAACCAGAAACCAAAATGCGAGGCAATGAACTGTGTGAATGTGTTTCACTAAATGCAGATATATTCAGATTACAGTAGTGTTTTTACGAAGAAGTGTCTCATGCTCACCAAGCGTGCATTTATTTGATCAAAAATACAGTAAAACCAGTAATATTGTGTAATATTATTACAATTTAAAATGACTGTTTTCATTTTGAATATCTTTCAAAATTAAAATTTTCCTGTGATTGCAAAGCTCCATATTCAGCAGGCATTACTTCAGTCTTCAGTGTCATGTGATCCTACAGAAATCATTCCAATGATGATTTAGTGCTCAAGAAACCATGATATATTTTTTTAAAGATTCTTTTATAAACAGTAAGTTAAAAAATATTCTCTTCCTTATTTTGTTTTGTTTTGTTTTGTTTACTGACACTGAATCTGATTCTATAGTGTATATTCAAGCACTCAAATGATCAGAAATTCTGTTTTTTGTGTGTCCACAAATCAGCTCTGATGTCTCCAGATGATGAGGTGCAAAGGAGTGACATATCGTCCAGCAGTCAGGGCATGGTGGAAAAGGAAGCTCTTGGGCCACTTCTCTTGGAGGTATGTTACACAATTTAAACTGTTTATCTGACTGACATTGAGGTTATATGATCAGCATTTTTATTCTGTCCTCATCTGAGCCTGGCCCAGTTCCTACTGTATGCTTAGAAAAGACAAGCTTTTGTCCAACGTACATCTTAATTTTGTCTTCCATCTCTTTTCAAGGCCCTGGATGGCTTCTTTTTCGTCGTGAACCGTGAGGGGCGCATTGTGTTTGTGTCGGAGAATGTCACCAGTTACCTGAGTTATACCCAGGAAGAGCTGATGACCTCCAGCGTCTACAGCATCCTTCATGTGGGTGATCACAACGAGTTTGTGAGCAAACTGCTACCCAGGAGCCTTGGTGAGTCTCTCGATAGCTAAAGAGCAGAATGATAGCTAAAGATTTAACAGAACATTTAACACCTAACCAGACGTGATAAAGCATGGCAGAGATGCACTCAGGAGATATTTGATGATCAATGTACAGTTTTGGTCAGTAGGAATTTGGACCAGTGGGATTTCTTTGTGGGCAGGGCTATTAATTACTACAGTCACTGCTGGTTAGGACAAAAACTAAAAGCAGGTAGAGTTCTGTGTTACAGGAATAGTTCACCCAAAAATGAAAATTGTGTCATTAACTTTTCACCCCCATAAGACCTTTGTTCATCTTCGAAACACAAATAAAGATATTTTAGATGAAATCTAAAAGCTTTCTGACCGACCGTACACAGCAAGGGTCCTACCACGGTCAAGGCACAGAAACATAGTAAGGACATCGTTAAAATGGTCCTTGTGACATCAGTGGTTCAACCGTAATTTTATGAAGCTGCGAGAATGCTTTTTGTGTGCAAAGAAAACTAAAATAACAACTTTATTCAACTCTTCTCCTCCACATCACTCAGCACCATTATGGAGAGTATCACGACTAGGGTTGGGTACCGTTCGCATTTTATTTTAATCTTTTTTTTTTAAGATTTATTTTTTGGCATTTTTGCCTTTATTATGATGGGACAGATCAGACATGACAGAAAGCGAAGTGGGAGAGAGATAGGGGCGGGATCGGGAAAGGTCCTCGAGTCGGGATTCGAACACGGGACGCCCAGAGCGCAACAGCGCTATATGTCGGCGCTTCCCACAAGGCTATCGGCGCCGACACTGTTCACGTTTTAACACATTAGTACGGTACTGGTATCAGTACATGAAACAGTACCTTTTTTTTGGTACTTTACTCTGTGTAATAACAAAAAACATTTATTCAAGTGAAAAAAATAAGTCCAAAAAATTCAACATTTTGAACATTTTTGGGCTTTTTTTTTTTTTTTCAAAAATTCTAGTGTGTTTTAATTTTTCTGATAATCAAATAAAGGCATTAAACATTTATTCATTTTTAACAGAGGTTTAAAGTTAAAATGAATACCTTGAAAAAAATTGTGTGAATATTTCTTTAAAAACTTATAGTAATAATTGTTTTTTTCCACAGTTAAGTGGTTAATCTGGTTGTAATATTTATTTTTATGATTCATTTATTTATTATTTTTTTAATTTGACAAAAATGGAATATATGTGATAGTGATGCGCGGATGGCGGTTATATCCGCGGGCGCTGCGGATAATCCGCGGGTCAGGTGGGTCGGGTAATAAAAAAATGCATTCTGATTATTTGCGGTTGGGTCGCAGGTAGGTCGCGGGTAGATGAGATAAATCAATGATGATGCCAATATTAACTACATTTTTTATATGAACCTGTTTTAAATCCTTTTTACTTTCATCAGGCATACAATTTCATTTGTGTGTGTGTGTGTGTGTGTGTGTGTGTGTGCGTGTGTTGGCCTGTTCGAGAAGTTGCGGTGACAGAAACGGTGACATTCCAAGTTATGCCTGTGTTAATAGTATTGAGTACGGTAATGCAGTGGTGCATTATCCAAAATCATGACAGTCTACCACATGAAGAGCTAATTCAATCGCATGTTAATAAATGCAAATATTCCCTAAAACCACCCAGTAAAGACAGTGATGTGGTCAGGACTGTGGCGCCGGCTTCTTTTGAAATATATTTGACGATTGTGCCTGATGCGCCTGCGCCCACTCTGTCCACTTCTCTGCTGCCTGTTCATACGCGAGAGCATGTAAGGGGAGGTGCGCAGTGGTATAATAATACATATTATTGATTACTTATTTGAATCAGTACATTATAACGAAATCAATACCTTAACAATGTAAAGAAGCAGATTTTTACAATCAGAATATTTCTAAACTGGTGAACCCCTGTAGCCTAAACTTAAGTCCAAGCATCCAGTATGCGTTCATATGGATCTAATACAGAGAAAACCCGGCCGATTTCATCAGAGATTGCGGAGAGTCGCGTCCAGATGTCAGATAACATAACGTTATTCTTTTCAGCGTGGATTTGGCTTAAAATCACGAGTGATTAATTGTATTTGAGTGCACAGCGATGTGCAGATCAGATGAATCAATCTGCTGTTAAAATGAACCATCCATTCCTCATATCGTCAGGCAAAACTAAGAATAAAAAAAAAGTATAATATGACGGTCGGGTGCGGTTAGCTAAATCAGAGAAAAATATAGGTGCGGGTGGGTAGCGGGCGGATAATTTATTTGAAGCTGCGGATTCGGGTGACGTTTGAGCCCATCCGTGCATCTCTAATATGTGACCCTGGACCACAAAACCAGTCTTAAGTCATAAGCAGGGTTATATTTGTAGAAGTAGTCAAAAATATATTGTATGGGCAAAAATTATCGATTTTTCTTTTGTGGCAAAAATCACTAGGATATTAAGTAAAGATAATGTTCCATGAAGACATTTTGTAAATTTCCTGCCGTAAATATATCAAAACATAATTTTTTGATTAGTAATACGCATTGCTAAGACAACTTTTCTTAATATTTAGATTTTTTTTGCACCCTCAGATTCCAGATTTCGTATATTGTCCTATCCTAACAAACCATACATCAATGGAAAGCTTATTTATTCAATTAAAAAGAATGACCGTTATGACTGGTTTTGTGATTCGGGGTCACATGTAAAAAGTACATTACACTGTACAGAAGTAAAATATTTCTGTAACATTTGTCCACCATTCTTACATACAGAGGCAAGCAGAACATGCACGATTCATATTTAAACTGTCTTTTTGCGTTTTACTAATCACAAGCACTAGTCCATATTATGATTCGAATTAAGTGACAGACCTGCTTTTGATTCATTCATCCAAAAATTGCGTGGCATTCTGTGCTATAGAGTACATTCCATTCTTTATGAATGGACTCTGTGATCCTATTAACGTTGTTGCTGAAACCATATGGCCCTATAAATTTAACCACACTTCAGAACATTTCGGTTTGCCTGTGTGTTGTGTTTGAACGAGTTGCAGGGGTGACATCCCGTTATAGGGTCTCTCTCTCTCTCTCTCTCTCTCTCTCTCTCTCTCTCTCTCTCTCTCTCTCTCTCTCTCTCTCTCTCTCTCTCTCTCTCTCTCTCTCTCTCTCTCTCTCTCTCTCTCTCTCTCTCTCTCTCTCTCTCTCGGTAACATATGCACCCAGATGCGTTCTCAGGTATTGAAATTAGGCACTGATTGATTTAATGTGAATCTGTACTCGGTAATACAGATGCAATTCGGTTGGTACCCTTAAAAGTACAGAGTTCCGTACCCAACCCTAATCACGGCGCATTCCCATGGTGCTGCTGACCTAGAACACGCATGCGCTGCGCCTTGTTTACGTTCTTGGTACTCTCCATAATAGCGCTAGGATGAAGCAGAGAAGAAGAATTGTTAAATAAAGTAGTTTTTTTTTTCTTTGAGCACAAAAAGTCTCAAAGCTTCATAAAATTACTGCTGAACAATATCCTTATTGCATTCCTGTGTCTTGTTCGTGGGAGGACCTTTGCCGTCTATGGAGGGTCAGAAAGCTCTCGGATTTGATCAAAAAATATATTTATTTGTGTTCCAAAGATTTTACAGGTTTGGAACAACATGAGGGTGAGTAATTAATGACAGAATTAAAATTTTTGGCTGAACTATGACTTTAATCACTAACTCTAAATACTAAAATAAGGTTAAAGGAGCTCAGTGACACTCCACCGGTGGTCTTTATCTCACACATAACTTACCTTGCACATCTGTGTGTTTTCAGTCAACGGTGTGCCATGGCCTCAGGAGCAAGGCCGAAGGAACAGCCACACATTTAACTGCAGGTTGCTGAAAAGGCCTCCAGACGAGGTGGACTCAGAGAACCAGGAGGCCCGTCAACAGTATGAGCTCATGCAGTGCTTCACGGTCTCTCAGCCCAGAGCACTGCAGGAGGAGGGCGAGGGTGAGACCACACACATACTCATAAAGTCATACCCATATAAATATTTAGCTTTGTGCAGGGAGTCTGATGAAGCTGTCATTGACACGCCAGTGCTCAAATATGAAATCAGTTTTTTATATGGGGGTTCAAAGTCTGAGCCCACTAATAAAAACTCTTCTATTTTGCATATTTTCCTAATTTAATTATGTTCATGTTCTGTGCGCTATGTGTTGCATATAGCACTTTAAATTATGTCTCTGTTGTCCACAGACCTGCAGAGCTGTTTAATCTGTATAGCATGCCGAATGCCCCGTCCACCTCAGATCCCTGTCAGTACAGAGTCCTTCATCACCAAGCAGGACCCTACAGGTAGTGTTTCATACACATACAAACACAAGTCTCAACTGCTAGGACCTGTTAATCTGGCCACATTATTATCATGTAAGAGCTCATGTAGGTTTATTGCCGTAGGCTAACAAAGATGAAAATATTAAATTGAAATACTGCAAAGCAGAAAAACTGTGGCTGAAATAGCTGTAGCTGAAATAAAATAGTGATAAATGAAAGTAAATAGTGTCTATAGTCATTGAGAGAAACTAATATGTTCACATTGACATCACATCAACAAGTGGCAGGTACACTGAGCTGACGCATTGTTTCCCATAATTCTTGTTTAAATACAGAAATGGCCTTGTCCCTCAAAGAAAGCTTGCTTAGTTTGGTACGCTACTGTTCAAAAGTTTGGATTTTTTTTAAAGAAAGTCAGGGCATATTAAATGATCCAAAGTGACAGTACAGACATTTAGAATATTACAAAAGAATTATTTTTCAAAGAGCTGCTGAAAATTCTGTTTGGCATCACTGAAATACATTTCAAAATATAATTAAATAAAATAATAAAATAATTTATAAAATAAAATTGTAATTTGTAAATTGTAATTATATTTCACAATATTACTGTTTTACTGTGTATTTAGTCACTTAATTACAGTCTACTTTAAATACTACTTTTCTTCTTACTGGTAGTGCAGATATAGTATAAAAATAAAATATAGAAAAATATACAATGCTGTTTAAAAGCTTGGGATCGGTACAATTTTTAATGTTTTTTTTTTAATAAGAAGTCTCTTCTGCTCTTCAAGTCTGCATTTATTTGATCAAAAATAAAGAAAAAATGTAATATTGTGAAATACTATTACAATGTAAGTAACAATTTTCTATTATAATTTACAATAATTTTCTAAAGTGTTAAAAGGAACAGCATTTATTCAAAATAGAAATCTTTATTAACAATATAAGTCTTTACTATCACTTTTTTCAATTTAACACATCCTTGATGAATAAAATTACTAATTTCTTTCACAGAAGAACAATAAATAAATAAATTGGCCCCATACTTTTGAACGGTAGTGTAAATAAAGATAAAAAGAAAAAACTGTCATAAGGGTCAATTTTTTGAAATTGAGATTTATACATGATTTGTAAGCTGAATAAATAAGCTTTCCATTGATGTCTAGTTTGTTAGATTTGAAAATCTTGAATCTGAGGGTGCAAAAAAATATCGAGAAAATTGCCTTCAAAGCTGTCTAAATGAAGTTCTTCACAAAGCATATTACTAACCAAAAATTAAGTTTTGATATATTTATGGTAGGAAATTTACAAAATATTTTCATAGAACATGATCTTTACTTAATAGAAAGAAAAATTGATAATTTCGACCCATACAGTGTATTTTTATCTATTGCTACAAATATACCTGTGCTACTAAGGTTTTGTGGTCGAGGGCCACATATTAAAATAAAACACAACCATCAAAATTGTTGCTAAAAATACGCAGTGTTACTAGTCTCAAAAGCCTTATCAGCAGTGGGCAGAAAAAGTCGGCTGGAGAAGAATAACAAGCCTGCAGACCGAAACTGAAACTATGAACTCTGTTCTTGCAGAAGAAAGCGCAAAACGGTTTGTTGTTAAATCTGTGATTTGAAAAGCTTCCTGCACTTGAACCTGAAATCCTGTTTACAGAATCTAATGTTTGATGTATGTATGTGTGTGTGTGTGTACTCAGGGAAAATCATCTCTATTGAGACGAGTGCTCTGAGGGCCACAGGCCGACCAGGTTGGGATGACCTGGTCAAGAAGTGCATCTACGCATTCTTCCAGTCTCAGGGCAACGAGCCCTCCCATGCCAAGAAGCTGCTTCATGAGGGTGGGTGCTTTCACACCCTTTCAAGCTGTTTTGAGTAGTACTTGATATTTTAAAGCAGTAAGGATCTGACCTTGCCTTTCTTTACCAACCAACAATTATTTTAAAAACTGATCACTGAAAATGTTGGCATGCAATTATAGTTAGCAAATGAGACCCAGTGTTGCAAAGTTAATAAATGTGTTAACTAATTTTTATGCTTTGTGTGTGTTGACAGTGATGACCCACGGCACGGCCATCAGTCCTCTGTACCATTTTACACTCGGTGACGGGACGTCCCTCAGTGCGCAGACACGCTGCAAATTCTGCTGCCCCCCAAACCCAGATGTACAGCCCTTCATCATGGGCATTCACACTATAGACAGGTAGCTGATGATGTCCTTTGCACAGGGTTCGTACAAGGTGCTTAAAGTGCTTGAAGTACTTTGACTTCTTGAAATTTAAGACCTGCAAAACTCTTGAAAATAGCAATATTCCTGAAGAGATACTTGAAAAGTGCTTGAATTATTGAAAGACATGGTATCTATGAAAGAAGTTCATGCAATTCACACAATTCAAAAAACATCATACTATTTTTCTATATTTCAGTAAAAGGAGTAGTTCACTTTCAGAACAAAAATTTACAGATAATGTAAGTTGTCATCTAAGATGTTCATGTCTTTCTTTCTTCAGTCGTAAGAATTATGTTTTTTGAGTAAAACATTTCAGGATTTCTCTCCATATAATGGACTTCTATGGTGCCCCCGAGTTTGAACTTCCAAAATGCAGCTTCAAAGAGCTCTAAACGATCATAGCCGAGAAAAAAGGGTCTTACCCAGCAAAATGGGTTATTTTCTAAAAAAAAAAAAAAAAAAAAAAATTTACAATTTATAGACGGTTTCATCAGGCGCACGCGCCTGGACCTAAGTTGACTTCCGGTCTGTGTTTGTTTATCTGTCTGTGTCTGGTTCGTTTCGCGGGCTACAAACGCAGCTACTAATGATTAATGAAGTTGGTCTCAGGTTATTGTGCTGTGGTATGTTTTTCCCAAACATTTATTTATTTGTGGCGACCTGCCACGATATAAAAACCGACCGATTTTCCAATAGGCTTCGTTGAATAAACATGAGCACGTAATGCACGTTTCAAAATCAAACCGAGGCGTGGGTGTTTTTATATCACTGTATTTCTGAAGAAAGACTGTCTTTAGAAAATGTCATTTTCATTTCATCCTGCATAAGGCAGCGTTTGTAAATTAAGAGCTGCTTTGTCTATAGCCATTACCGGGGAAACCTGGTTTCTCGTGCTTAAAGCACCTCCTGCTGGCAGAGAATGAGTTTGCATTTTTAATAAATCAGTCTAATTTATTCAGCCAACATATTTCGCTTGTTATTAAAAAAATAATCTACTCTAGAAGGACTTGTTGTTATTGATTCTATTTGGATGTCTACCGGAAGTTAAGTTAGGGCCACAAAAGCACGCATGCGCAGTAATGTTTATTATGTTGTTGTTGTTGAAACCGTCTATATACTTTTTACCTTCAAATGCTTGTTTGAGATTAAAAAGTATATAAGTTGTAAATGTTTTTCAGAAAATAACCGATCATTTCGCTAGATAAGACTCTTCTTTCTCGGCTGGGATCATTTAGAGCCCTTTGAAGCTGCATTTAAACTGCATTTTGGAAGTTCAAACTCGGGGAAGTCCATTATATGGAGAGAAATCCTGAAATGTTTTCCTCCAAAAACACCATTTCTTTACGACTGAATAAAGAAAGACATGAACATCTTGGATTACAAGGGGGTGAGTACCTTATCTGTAAATTCTGTAAATGATTCACAATGAGTCCTGATCTGAAATGATGGTTCATGAATCATTATTTCAGATCAGGACTTCAGAGCATGTATTACAAATCATTTGATTCAGACTGGGAATTGGGTGTGGGTTTGCAAATCATTTGATTCAGTTCAGGACTTGTGTATGGCGAATCAGTTGTTTCAAATCAGGATTTCGGAGTGATTTTCCGATTTTTTTTTTTTTTTTTTAATTTTTTCTTAAATAGTATAAAACATCAAACCATTAAGGTACACAAATACAAATCCCTTGTGAAAATTAACAGTGGTTTTACTATAGTAAAAGTGTAGTAATTACTTTGTAATATTTTAGTAGTGATACTTTGCATGTGCTTCACTTTATTTTTGCCATTTTTTATTAGTATATTTTTATTTATAAATTTTTTCTTTAGAATTTACAATTTGAAAGAGAATACATTGTTTGATAAGTGAGATCTCTGATTAAAGTCAAGAAGTGAAAACCTTGAAAACCCTGGAATTTAATTTTACAGTATCTGTACGAACCCTGTTTGCATTTATATAAGCAAATCACAGAATAATGACTATTGGATCGCATATATATATATTTTTGTGTGTTTTAGGGAACACAACACTGCTAGCTCTCAGGAAAACACTACCCCCAGCCTTCCGTCTCCTGCTGCCCCACCTTCCCGCTCACCTGCCCTGCAGCCCTCCAGTGACCTCAGCCTCCATCTCAACAACAGCAATGGCACCTGTGCCACTCCTGGACCCCCCACACCCACTCCACCAGGCTACCTGACGCCCAACCGCGTTGGGCCCTCCCAGCAGGTCAGCAGCCCCTCTCCACTTGGCAGCCCTCTCACAGCCACCCCTACCTCATTCATGTCGCCTCGACCTCCACGGGGCAGCCCGGGCCTGGCCAGCAGCCCTCGCGTACCGGGTCATCCTTTTTCCCCCTCGGCGCCCGGCATCCACTCGCCCGCTGGCGGACTGACCAGGCAGCAATCTGCCGGCGACAGTGTCAGTTTTTCTCTCCCCTCTCCCTTACCCCACAGACAGACTCCGACCCCCAGCAGCTCCCCGGCACGTCAGCCCCCGGCCAAACCGCCGGAAGCGTCCGCTGATGAGCCTAAGGCCGCTGCGGCGGGCAACCCCAAACTTAACCAGCTCTTAGACGGTGCATCCGAACACGACTCCCAAGGCCGTCCCTCACCCGTGGCCCAGTGTCCGGCTTCTCACAGCAGTCTGACTGAGCGGCATAAGATTCTGCACCGTCTGCTCCAGGACAGCAGCCCTGCAGATGCGGGCAAGGAGCCTGACATCAAGAAGGAGCCTCCGACCAGTCCCAACGCGGCCTTGTTAGCACGAGGACATGGGAAGGAGCCCCAGGACCACCAGCTGCTACGCTTCCTGCTGGATACAGATGAAAAGGACCTGGAGGACTTGCCACCTCCGGCCACCCTCAGCCTCCATACGGTCAAAGTGAAGGCAGAAAAGAAAGGGAGCAGAGAGAACATGCTCTGTGCTGCTGCCACCAACACTGCTTGTTCGCCTCAATCCAGTGACAAGCCCAGTCCGGTATTTACATCCGTATTTTCTTATTTGTACTTAAAGGGATAGTTCACCCAAAAATGAAAATTCTGTCATTAATTACTCACCCTCATGGCATTCCAATCCCGTAAGACCTTTGTTCATCTTTGTAACACAAATTAATTGAGTTTAATTAATTATTTAATTAATTTAGTTAATTAGTTTTGATGAAATCCGAGAGCATTCTGACCCTGCATAGACAGCGACGTAACTGACACATTCAAGACCCAGAAAGGTAGTAAAGACATTGTTAATATAATCTGTGTGACATTAGTGGTTCAACTGTAATGTTATGAAGCTAATCTTAATTTGTGATTTTTGCTTCGTTGGCACACAAAAAGTATTTTCGTAGCTTAATTACATTAAAATTAAACTACTAATATCACATGAACCATTTTAATGATGTGCTTAAAGCTCTCAGATTTCATCAAAATCTTCAAAGACGAACAAAATCAAAGACAAACAAAGGTCTTACAGGTTTAAAAAGACTTGAGGGTAAGTAATTAATGACAGAATTTTTATTTTTGGATGAACTAACCTTTTAATTATTATTTTTTAAATACATTTTTGATGACCTTTACAGCTTAAGTCAAGTTAACAGTACTGTTCAAAAGTTTGGGGATGTAAAATATGTTTTTTGAAAGAAGCTCCTTATGATCAAAATACAGTAAACACAGTAATATTGTAAAATAGTATTACATCTTAAATGAACTGTTTTGCATTTAAATATATTTTCATTTGTTCCTGTGATGGCGAAGAAAAAAATTCAGCAGCCATTAATCCAGTCTTTAGTGTCACATGATCTTTCAGAAATCACTCTAATTTGCTGTTTGGTGCTCAAGAAACATTTCTTATTTTTGCACTTGGACTGCTTTGTAGAAACCATAATCTTTTAATAATTAATCTTAATCGTTTTTTAATGAACAGAAAGTTCAAAGGAACAGCATTTATTTGAAATAGTTTTTTGCAACATTATAAATGGTTTTTACTGTCACATTTGATCACTTTAATGCATATTTGCTGAAAAGTATTGTTTTTTTTTTTAATTGACCCTAAACTTTTGAATGCTGTAGTGTATTTACTCCTGAGCTTTTGGAAATCTGACCACAAATAGGATGTTTTGCTGATTGGAAATACTCTATTTTAACATCAGAATTACTATTTGTTAATAAATCTTATTTTATATTTCATAAATGGTAACAAGAATGAGATGAAAAATGCACACCATGACAGTACTTCAACAATTTTAATTGAAATATTTTGAAAACCGCGTAAAGAATTCACAGCATTGTATTACAATAGTGTAATTATTATAATGCTATTTCAGAAGCTCAGGTTTTCACAGCAAGGTCATTTTTCAGACATTTTTGTTGAATGTTTTAAGTTCATTTTAAAATGTTTGATCTAATTTAGCACTTTTTCGTAAAGTGAAATTAATTTTTATTTGCCATTTTAGTCAGAATAAAAATGACTGTTTGGTCAAAAGACAAGAACTACAGTCAAACCAAAAATTATCCTGACACCAGATATAATTTTTGAGATTTTTTTACTAGTGGGTGCAGGCCACTATAATTCATTTATGTAGGTTAGGAAAGCAAAATAAAGTAAACTGTGACATATTATATCCAAAAATTCTTCATACAGTGGACTACCAGTAAAACTGATAAATTTGGGACCAAAAATTATTCAAACCTTTGACCTGACCATGTTTTGCTTAAGTGTTTTCCTTTAATTGCTAATGCGACCTTTTTACACCACAGACTAAACAAAATTAAGCATTGATAGTTGTGTAAATATTGTCATACTAACAGTTGTCTGAATTTTTAGTTGTTTGTAATCCATTATATACCTTTCTATAAAGATGAACTTGTTCTGACACTGTTTAACTCTGAGTTCATGTCATATTTTATTACCATTTTCTAAACTATAGTGAATAAACTGTGATAATGTGAGAAATGTTAAAGATGTCTGAATAAATTTTGGTTTGACTGTATGAATAACAAAAATTGTGTAAAAAATATTGCTTGCCATTATATTTCAGCTTTTTCTCACTTTTGTGGCTGGACATGCCCACATCTCATCATTCATGTCACAGGAAAACACTCTCTAGCTTTAGCGTGAATATTAATAATATATTTAGCAGGCCTTACTCTCACTGTGTTCACTCTATTACTGTGTTCTTAAACTGTCAAACCCATGTGTTGATTTGAGGCAATCACATGTGGACTCTGTCTTTCTTGTTTTCTGGTGTGCCTTTTGATGTTGATGACCTTTGCTCTCATTTCCACCCCACCGCTGTGTCTTTACATGAGTAGCAGTTTCCCAGTACCGATCTGGACACTTTAAACCAGCTCTTGCCCACTTTGAGAAGCTCTGTGGGAGGTAAAGCAGTAGAGGAGCCAGTGCTCGCCCAGCCCAGTGAGGACAACCTTTCCATCGGGTTGAATGTAAAGCGAGAGTCACCAGGAACATCAAGCCAAGGTAAGGGCTTGTCCCACTGGAGTAATAATAAAATTCATAATATCGTTTATCTTAAGTCCTCAATAACTGCTTTTTCCTCCTTCACTTCCTTCTGTAGCATTCCCTGATGGATCAAACCTCTCAAATCAGTCGTCGTTTGAGTTCTGTGACCCCTCCACACCAAACCAGGGTCAGGTGCCAGATCTTGGCCAGACAGACCCGTTTCAGCCACCCAAGGAGAGCAGCAGCCCCTTTGCCAATCCAACCAGCCTCAACTCTTTCAACACCAACACAGGTGCAGGATTGAATGCGTCACTATGTTTGAAAACAAGTTCGATTATTCAACCAAGTGGAGAAGTAAGACTGTTAACAATTTTTGTTTTGGTCTCCTTTGATTTAGGTCTGGCCAAGTTGGAGCTTCTTGAGTCCCAGTCGTTCCAGCCCTCGTCCCTGGTTGAACCAATGACCTTCGATAGCAGCTTGTCACAGACACAGGCCCCTCTATCCTCACCTCAAGAGTGAGTGTTTATAAATGTCATACAACAGTTTGTCTTGATCATAATCAGGCTACAGAAATGAACAAAAAAATTATTAATGTAATAATAATAGTAATTAATTTATATTTTACTGCAACCTCTTGTTTCTTTCCATTTTTCATGTGTTGTATACTAGGGATGTAACGGTATAATCATTATCTTGATATCGTGGTATTGCGATGGCAAAACTGTCTTGTTATCATCGTGATCACATGACGATATGAAACAAAAAGTATAGTTTTTAAAATATATTTAAATCCCCTTTAAAGATCACTGAAAAGATTTACTATTAATCACAGAACCGGCTTTACTGATGAGATACGCATGACAATCGCATGCGATTTATTGCACAGCCCTAGCACAGTATCTTTCAAACAAACTAAAACCAAAAGCACAATGTGGCTCAATCCATTTCTCAAGTCTGTTTTTGCTGTGTTTGTTTATTGAATGTGCTGTGAGTTTAGCGAACATTTTTGAACGCAATGACCACCAGTTCTTTCACTAGATGAAAGTGAGGGGAGTTTTCCGTCTAAACAAAGGCTCTACTGCTGTTCCCGTCAAGATAAAAGCTTAAAAGTGCCGTATGAAATTCTGATAGCTAGCGGTTTAAATGGGTAACATTACTGCAGTCCAAATTTAAAATACCACTTTCAAGTGTAGAAATTAGGAAAGTATTGTAATTCCCGTACTGTTTTGTAAAGCAAAAATAATATACCTATGAAATAATTCATTTTCATTATTTTACAGTGCAACTATTTTACAATATGGCTATTACTGTCATAAGAATAACAATAATATGAAATTGTTGTTATTATTACTGTTATATTCTAATTTATTTAGCTTCCTAAACGCCAGTGTAATTTAGACTGAGACAGTATATCACAACTAAAAATAAGGCTAAATCCCCTTTGAAGTTCAGGTACTAGTGACAAGTACAAGACTTTTTTCTGACTTAGGTTTTTGAACATGGGTTGAAGCTCTTAATTTTGAACTCTCAAAGTGCATTAGATAGAAGAACGTAACTTTTTATTTTCATTTTCTTCTAAGTCTTCATTTGACTTTTTTTTTTAAATGTCGCAATAAATATTGTATTGTGAGCTTCATATGGAGATATTATCATATTGTGAGATTTTTATATCATTTCATCCCTATTGTATACACTAAAAAAATTGAAACTATAACAATTATTTAGAAAAAAAAGCCTGTGAATTTGTCGAAACTCATAAAAAGTTGAAATTAAATATATTATAGTAATATTTGTTATTATAGTGTTATTATTTTTAATTAGACTTTTATTTTAATATTTTAATTTTTATTTTTAATATAAGTTTTAGTAAATTTGTAATGTGCTTATATTATATTTATTAATTTTTGTTAAATATTCTATTTAGCTTTATTTTTGTCAAGTAATGTATCGCTGATTGAAGGGATATTTCACCCAAAAAATGAAAATTATGTCATTAATTACTAACTCTCATGTCATTCCAAACCCTTAAGACCTTCATTCATCTTCAAAAAACACAAATTAAGAACATTTTGATGAAATCCGAGAGCTTTCTGACCCTCCATCGTTAAAATAGTCCAAGTGACATCAGTGGTTCAACCTTAACTTTAACGCACATCAAAGACTGGCGCAGAAGAGGAAAAAAATGTTGAAAAAGTTTTTTTTTTTGTTTTTTTTCGCACACAAAAAGTATTTTTGTAGCTTTATAACATTACGGTTTAACCACTGATGACACAAGGACTTTTTAACAATTTATTTACTTGTGGTATGTGGTAGTTGAGTTACTTTCTATGCCAGATCAGAAAGCTCTTGGATTCCATTAAAAACATCTTAATTAGTTTTCCAAAGATGAACGAAGGTCTTACAGGTTTGGAACAACATGAAGGTGAGTAATTAATGACAGAATTTTCATTTTTGGGTAAACAATCCCTTTAAGCTCAATGTGGAAGTGTTATTTTATAAACTATTAGCAGGTGCAATGTTTTATCTCATTTCTCAAGAATCAATAGAAATATTTATATTTGCAGCACAATTACTGCTTTAAGCATACATGAGCCACAGGGAAGCAGATGTGCACTTTCACCCAAATTTTCTTATCTGCCAAATCAGCTAACCGTGCAACATGACATAGAACTGTCATCATACACAGCCTCTGTCGTTTCTTTTTCTTTGCTCTAAGCAGGCAGTGTGTTCCGTGTCCGCTGGATGAGATGCTGTGTCCGCCCACCACTCCCGAGGGTTGTAACGACGAGAAGGCCCTGCTGGAGCAGCTGGTCACTTTCTTGAGCCGCACTGACGAGAGTGAGTTGGCCGAGCTGGACAGAGCGTTGGGCATCGACAAGATCGTTCAGGTTAGTATCATTAGAAAAAAAAGCATTCTTTTATACCTTTTACAGTATGTCTAAAGGTTAACCAGTTTACTCTCGTTTACAGAGTGGATGCCTCGAACCCGTCACCCAGAGCTTTCCTCAATCTCAGCCTCCGACACCTGTACCCATGGACCCCAAGCTGCCCAGCTACCCTTCTCAGTTCCCCACCTCACCCTCACAGTTTCCTGCTGAGATGGGCACAGCACAGGGCATGAGTTTCGGGGCCCCACGGATGGCGTTTCCAGGCAACGTGGGCATGACAGTGAGGCCCGGCATGAATCGTGCTCCTGGTGTGCCCAACCAGCTGCGGCTACCTCCCAACCAGCTGAGACTTCAGCTCCAACAACGTTTGCAAGGCCCACAGCAGGTAGAGCTCCAGCTTTCAGTTCATTGTGTAATAATAAATGTGATCGCACAACTTCTAAATCCTCCTTTTGGGTTTTCTTGCGCTGTGTAACGGATCCAGTGAATGCTTTTGAATTCACCCTTTCGAATAACATGCTGTGGAACTAACCTATTCTTTTGTGGACTGCAGCTGCTGAGCGAACGTGTGATTAGTTGCACTTGTTTAGTGGTGATATATCTCCTCTCTCCATCAGCTTCAGAACAGGCTTGCGGCCATGGGCCAGTTCCCACAAGGGGGGCATGTTGCCATGGGGATGCGTCAGGGCATGCAGCAGCCTCAGATGCCCTCTCAGGTTAGCGTCACACGCATCGAGACAAATTATGAATGTCGTTTATAGGGGTGCAAGCATTTGCTCTGACAGTGGTTTGATTTGATTACGATTGTTTATCTCAGATTTGCATCTTGGTCACAATTTGGTTTGATTTGATTAGTTTTCGAATGGTTCATAATTACATATATCTACAATATATTGATGATGCAACTAATGCTTATTGTTTGTTTGTTTATTTTAAAGCTAAATTATACATCTATACATTTTTATATAAATGTTCTGAAGGACACAATATTATTGGTTCTTTATTTAATTATTTGTAGTTTTACATTTATATTTTTTATATTTTAATAAAAATCTAATTATTATTGTTAGTAGTATTGATAGTAGTAGTATTATAATTAAGCTGGTACTAGTATTTATTAATAACAAATATTTGTGTCTGTGAGAGAGAGAGATGGGAACATAATTTTTCTTTATTTTTAACATATTGTTTATGTTGAAATATTTGTAATAACTTAAGCAATACATATTATCATTATTACAGTTTTGGTATGGTTCATAATTTATTTAATATACTGATGATGCAACCGTTGCTTATTGTTTGTTTGGTTGTTTGTTTTAAAGCTGAATTATACATATAATTTTTTTTTATAAATGTTCTAAAGACACAATTATTGATAGTATTATTAAAGTTATTAGTAGTAATTGAAATATTACATATATATATGTATGTATGTATGTATATATATATATGTATGTGTGTGTATATTAGTTTCTACATTTAACATGTTATAAGTTTAAATTAAAATCAAAACGTAATTATTATAAATAAGCTTGTAGTATTATTTATTAATAAAATAGTTTGTGTGTATTGAGAGAGAAGCAATCTTTTTTTACTGTAATTTTTACTAAATTTTACTAAAATATTTGCAATAAGTTATTATTATTATTTATTTTTATTATTATTTAGCTTTGATATTGTTCATATCAATAGAATGTAGATTTTTATTAAAATATGAAACATTTTAAATGTATAAACTATATATATATATATATATATATATATATATATAAATAGTTTATACATTTAAATGTTTTATATTTAAAAAAAATCTACATTTTATTATTTTAAAGTAAAATAAGGTCATATTATTTATTTAAAAAAATATTTATTTTTATTCAATAAAAATTCTGAAGACACAATTATTAATAGTGTTAGGAGTTATTAGGAGTATTATTTATAATTAAAATAGTGTCATGTGTGTGTTTGTGTGTGTATATATTAGTTTATACATTTAAATTACATTTCATATTTTAATACAAAACTAAATAGTATTATTATTATTAATTATAATTATAAATAACCTGGTAACCCACACATATCATTATTATTATTTATTTATAAAATATTTATTAATGATTTCACTTTATTTTATATATTTGTCACACCCTCTGCACGTTCCCTCAGCCCCAATCACCACGATCCTCCACCAACCAGCCAATCACCACCACAGCACACCCGTGAACCATCACCAGAATACTAATCACCGTCACCTGCACCAGCAATCACCACACCCTTTATATACCTACCTCTGCCACTCACTCATGGGCTGGTATCGAAGTTGCATGGATGCTTCTCTATGGATCTTCTCCCCCTCCTGTTATCTCTCCTGTGCTCCTCGTGGATTCTTCCGATGTTCTCCTGTGCTCCTCGTGGATTGCTCTGATGTTCTCCTGTGAAACACGTGAATCGTGTTAGAGGGAAGTGACTATTGCTAACGCTATGATCCTTATGAACTTGAACTCACCTGTTGTGTTTGTTTGAAGATTTGACCACAGAGACCTTTACTCACCTGATTGCACGTGTGTTGAACTGTGCACGTTTGTTAATAAATACCTTGAAAGATACTCACCTTCTCCCTTTGTGTGTGGTCGTGACAGGATACCAGCCCATAAAATATTAACTCACCGCGTCACTCATGGAGGCGAGCGCCGCTATCACCGAAGACACCCCCGATCCATTTGCGGATATGGTAAACGTCCTTCGTCAATCTCTACCTGCTGCTCCAACGACGATTTCCAACACGCCCCTCTCTCGCCCCATGAGTTATTCCGGAGACCCGGGTGGTTGCAATGGTTTCCTCCTGCAAAGTTCCCTCTATATTGAAGCCAACGCACACCAGTTTCCTAACGAAATTTCTAAAATATCTTTTATGATTTCCCTCCTCACTGGACAGGCACTCCAATGGGCAGACGCACTCTGGAATTCACGGAGCGACGCTTTAATCTCCTATAATGCTTTCGTTGCCCACTTCAAGGACGTGTTTGGAGCTGCGCTCACTCCCCTTTCCGTGCACGACGAACTGATTACTCTGAATCAAGGTACGTCCAATATTCATGATTACACCCTGCGCTTCCGCTCTCTAGCGGCCACCAGTGGTTGGAACCAAGTCGCTCTCCTAGCAGCCTACCGTAAGGGGCTTAAACCCCAGATCCGCAAGCATATGGTCATTTACGATGACGACGTACCGCTGGAAACCTTTATTAAGAAGGCAGTAGGCATTTCTCAACATCTCTCAGCGTGTCCTTCTACAAAGTCTGTACCCAGCTTCCCTCCACTCCGAACATCGTCACCCCAACGAGATGCGGAAGAGCCTATGATTACTGACTCCTATCGCCTGGATCCCGCGGAGAGGAAACGACGAATTAATAATCGTCTATGCCTATATTGTGGAGAAGCCTCTCACTTCATCAGTGCCTGTCCAGTCCGCCCGCCTCGTCCAATGGTGAGTACCGTATCTATTACTCCGGCCATGTCTCTCTTACCCCATATTACCGCTGAACTAATAGTAAACTCTCGCACTCTCCCCATCTATGTGCTCGTGGATTCCGGAGCGGCTGGCAATTTTGTTTCATCACACTTCATTGCTAAACATCGAATTCCCACCGTTCAAAATGAGGTCACCTACCAAATTACCACAATCCAAAACTCACCATTGGGCGATGGTAAGATATCTCGCCGGACCAGAAAAGTGACCCTCGTCTCCCAACACAACCACCGGGAACATCTGACCCTCCTAGTACTCCCGCGAGCCAACGTGGATGTCATCCTGGGCAGACCATGGCTCATTAAGCACCAACCCCGCATAGATTGGAGCACAGGAGAGGTCCTGGAGTGGGGCGCAACGTGTGAGGACCACGGCTACCATCCTTCCTCGTCAGATACAGAGTCTCCATACCGTCCTATCCCTCTGCACGCCACCACCATAGAGAGCCCTGCCACTCAATCCGCCACCGCCATTCCCCCCGTCTATCAGTCTTTCACCGATGTCTTCAGCAAGGAACGGGCCACACAACTACCACCGCACCGGCCCTGGGACTGTAGTATCGACCTGCTGCCAGGCGCCAAACTACCCCACGGGAAGATCTACCCCCTCTCACGTCCTGAGCAGGAAGCCATGGAGAATTACATCCAGGAGGCTCTCCAACAGGGGTTCATCAGACCTTCCACGTCCCCAGCAGCATCCAGTTTCTTCTTCGTCCCCAAGAAGGATGGTGGGCTCAGACCTTGCATTGACTACCGGGTGCTCAACGACGCCACGGTGAAATTCGCCTATCCACTTCCTCTAGTGCCAGCTGCCTTGGAGGAACTACGGGAAGCCCGTGTCTTCACCAAACTCGACCTCCGCAGTGCATACAACCTGATCCGTATCCGAGAAGGAGATGAGTGGAAGACCGCCTTCATCACCCCCACCGGTCACTATGAATATCAGGTGATGCCCTATGGCCTGGCTAACAGTCCTTCCGTATTTCAGAATTTCATGAACGAAATCTTCCGCGACTACCTCCATCGATTCGTAATCATCTACATTGACGATATCCTCATTTACTCACGTAACCTAAAAGAACATCAAGACCACGTCCGTCAGGTTCTCCAACGCCTCCGTGAGTACCAACTCTATCTAAAATTAGAAAAATGTGAATTCCATCAGCCCACCATCTCCTTTCTCGGATACGTGATCACTGCGGAGGGAGTTCACATGGAAGCCGGCAAGGTGGACGCAGTGGCCAAGTGGGCGGAGCCCAGGACGGTGAAGGAGCTTCAGCGTTTCTTAGGCTTCGCTAACTTCTACCGACGCTTTATAAAGAACTATAGCCTCCTATCGGCTCCACTCACTTCCCTCTTAAAGGGAGGTCGCCGGGTACTACAGTGGACTCCAGAGGCTCAGCAAGCCTTCGACCGTCTAAAGCTAATGTTCACCACCGCTCCCATCCTCAAGCACCCCGACCCTTCAAGGCCCTTCGTGGTGGAGGTAGATGCGGCGGACGTGGGCGTAGGAGCCGTGCTGTCCCAGTGGTCTGATGAACCCCGATCCCTCCATCCGTGTGCGTACTATTCCAAAAAACTCACCCCAGCTGAGCAGAATTATGGAATTGGAGACCGCGAACTGCTGGCCATAAAGCTCGCCCTCGAAGAGTGGCGGCACTGGTTGGAAGGAGCCCAGTTCCCCTTCACCGTAATAACCGACCACAAGAACCTCCAGTACATTCAGAACGCCAAGAGACTAAATGCCCGCCAAGCTCGCTGGTCATTATTCTTTGCCCGATTCAATTTCCACATTACTTACCAACCCGGCCACAAAAACATCAAAGCAGACGCCCTATCACGTATGCACTCACCTGAACCTACCTCTGACGATCCTGATCCAATTCTACCCCCATCTGTCTTTCTCGCACCCATACTATGGCAGCTGGATGAAGATATACGGGCCGCCACCTTCGAGGAACCTGCACCACCGGAGCTTCCCCCGGGTCGTGTCTATGTCCCAAGCCGTCTCAGACCCCTTCTGCTGGATAGTACGCACACGTCCCCCGGCTCAGGACATCCTGGCAGCAGGCGAACCCTCTCGCTCCTCCAGCAGAAATATTGGTGGCCCAACATGAGCAGGGAAGTGGAACGGTACGTCCAAGGATGTTCGGTCTGCGCCGTCAACACAACCCCACGCCGCTTACCCGAAGGTAAATTACAACCGTTACCTATTCCCCGCCGACCCTGGACACACTTGGGCATTGACTTCGCCACAGACCTGCCCCCCTCTCAGGGTTACACCACAATTTTAGTGGTAGTCGATCGATTCTCGAAAGCTTGCAAATTAATACCTCTCAAAGGTCTCCCCACAGCACTAGAAACCGCAGAGGCACTATTCCACAATGTATTCCGGAACTTCGGACTCCCAGAAGACATCGTGTCCGATCGGGGACCCCAATTCATTTCCAGGGTCTGGCGGGCCTTCTTCCAACTTCTGGGTACCACAGTCAGCCTGTCATCCGGATATCACCCTCAAACGAACGGGCAGACCGAACGGAAAATACAGGAAATCTCCCGCTACCTTCGGACGTACTGTTCCCAACATCAAAACACCTGGAGCCAGTATCTACCGTGGGCTGAGTATGCGCAAAATTCCCTCCGTCAAACCTCTACTGGTCTAACCCCATTCCAATGCATTCTAGGTTATCAACCAGCTCTGTTTCCATGGACTGGAGAGTCCTCCGAGGTGCCCGCGGTAGATCACTGGTTCCGAGAGAGCGAGAGGGTGTGGGACTCAGCGCACGTCCATCTCCAGCGGGCAGTACGGAGGCATACGGAACATGCCAACCGCCGTAGGTTACCCAACCCAGTTTACCTCCCCGGGGACCAGGTATGGTTGTCCACTCGAGACATACGCCTCCGGCTGCCCAGTAGGAAGCTGAGTCCCCGCTACATAGGGCCCTTCACCGTGCACTCACAGATCAACCCTGTCACCTACCGTCTAAACCTACCTCCACATTACAGAATCGCCCCCTCGTTTCACGTTTCCCTACTCAAGCGCCACACTGAACCCCTGTTCCCTTCCTCCACAGAGTCGGAGTCACCTCCTCCTCCCGACCCGCCAGAGATCCTTGGAGATAACATCTACCAAGTCCAAGAAATCCTAGACTCCCGGCGGCGGAACGGCCAGCTCCAGTACCTAGTGGACTGGGAGGGGTTCGGACCCGAGGAGAGATCGTGGATACCCCGTGACGACATCCTGGACCCGACTCTCCTCGAGGAATTCCACCGCCAACATCCCGAACGCCCAGCTCCCAGAGGTCGTGGTCGTCCCCGTCGCCGTTCTTGGGTGCCAGGAGTCACCCGTGGAGGAGGGGGTGATGTCACACCCTCTGCACGTTCCCTCAGCCCCAATCACCACGATCCTCCACCAACCAGCCAATCACCACCACAGCACACCCGTGAACCATCACCAGAATACTAATCACCGTCACCTGCACCAGCAATCACCACACCCTTTATATACCTACCTCTGCCACTCACTCATGGGCTGGTATCGAAGTTGCATGGATGCTTCTCTATGGATCTTCTCCCCCTCCTGTTATCTCTCCTGTGCTCCTCGTGGATTCTTCCGATGTTCTCCTGTGCTCCTCGTGGATTGCTCTGATGTTCTCCTGTGAAACACGTGAATCGTGTTAGAGGGAAGTGACTATTGCTAACGCTATGATCCTTATGAACTTGAACTCACCTGTTGTGTTTGTTTGAAGATTTGACCACAGAGACCTTTACTCACCTGATTGCACGTGTGTTGAACTGTGCACGTTTGTTAATAAATACCTTGAAAGATACTCACCTTCTCCCTTTGTGTGTGGTCGTGACAATATTGTTTATGCTGTTAGATTTGTAACTAAAGCGGGACATATTATTATTATTAATGTATTATTTGGATTATTAATATTATTATGCATATTTTTTTTTATTAAATAAAGAATTTTTTCTAATGAACTTTATGTATTAATACAAAAGTTAGGCTTTGGGACATAATGGATAATATACATTCACAAGAAAATGTGTTTTGTATAAAAATGTAAACATTATTTATTATTATTATTGATGCCCAGAAGATATTTTCTTTGTCGAATTTATGCATCTGTGCATTTTTACTTTCAAAATCGTTGTTTGTTTTTCCATATATGTCTGCCAATCAAACTGAAATCCCATCTTCTCTCTCACAGCCTCCGCTCAACGCTCAGATGATGGCTCAGCGGCAACGGGAGCTTTATAGTTTCCAGCACCGCCAGCGGCAGCTTCTGCAGCAGAAGGTCATGCTGATGAGGCAGGGGATGAACACAGGACCTCTGGGGGCTCAGCGAGTTCCTAAAGGCCCCCAGCAGCAACAGCCACCTCAGCAGCAGCAGTTCGGCTTTCCTCCAGGCTACAGCGCCGTGCCTGGAAACACCCCTACCTCCCCGAGCCATTTTAACCCCATGGGAGGACCTCTGGACCCCAAGCTGCCTGCCAGGGGAGGCATGGGAAACCAAGGCATTATGGGAGGCATTCAAGGGCAGTTTGGGGGGCCTGTGAACACTCCTGTTCAGCAGGGGCTTTTCCAGCAATTTGGGGGGTCTGGTATGTCTCATTTGTAAGCTACTAATTTATCATCACCCTGGTTATATTAATAAAAAGAAAATGTTAAAAACCAATGTACATCTTGTCTCTCACAGGCATGATCCAGCAAGCAGATCCATCCTTCGCTCCTGAGCTTAGTCCGACCAGCCCCCTGCTTTCACCTCAGAACTCCACCTCCCAGAGTCCTTTGCTCCAGCAAGCGCAGCCTCCACCTGGTTATCAGTCACCTGACATTAAGAACTGGCAGCAAGGGGCCATGGGCAACAACAGGTATGGTGTTTGATATCAGTCAGCAACAGGTCACAAGTTTTTTTTCGTTTGTATTCATCTTCGTTTATACCTTTTGGTCTTGTTTTGTGTCAGTATGTATAACCAGGCAGGCCAGGCTGTCTCTCAGAGCTTTGGGCAGCAAGGCGTGTATAACAACATGAGCATCACCGTGTCAATGGCTGGAGGGTCAGGAGCGGTGAGCACTCTACCTCCTATTGGACCATCTGTCGGCATGGGCAACAGTAACCTTGGCAACGTCACTTCAATGTGTAACGATCAGGTAAGATGGTCATTGGTTATTTATTGAGATCTTTTAAAGGGACAAAAGGAAAAAAAGGGTTAAAAAAATAATTAAAAAACTTAATTTAGTCACCCTCAATATTTTATTTTATTTTATTTTATTTTATTTTATTGAAAGCTTCAGCCCCCATTCATAATTGTGAGGGTAAAAAAACTCACCAAGGTTTCAATTATTTTGACCCAAAATACAGTAATATTGTGAAATACTATTACAATTTAAAAAGTGATTTTCTCTTTTAATATATTAATGTGGAAACCATGACACATTTTTCAGGATTCTTTGATTAATAGAAGTTTAAAAAGAACATTTTTTTAAAAGTAATCTTTTGTAATATTATAAATGTTAACTGTCCATTTTGTTCAAGTTAATGCGTCCTTGCTGAATAGAAGTATTGATTTCTTTTAAATATTTTTGTCCAAACCAAATTTTTTTGAGGATTTTGTGATGAATAGAATGTTTAAAAAAGAGAAAAATTAATAATATTACAAAATTATTAATTTTTCTCTTTTTTAAACATCCTTGCTAAATAAAAGTTTTAACTGGTTTCAAATATTTTTGTGCAAATCGTGACACTTTTTTTGTTTCAGGATTCTTTGATGAATAGAAAGTTTTAAAAAACTGTTTTTTTAACAAAAAGTAATATTTTGTAATATTAGAAAAGTTAACTGTCAGTTTTGTTCAATTTAATGCATCCTTGCTGAATTAAAGTATTAATTTCTTTCAAATATTTTTGTGCAAACCATGAGTTTTTTTACAGGGTTTTTTTTTTAAGTTATCTTTTGTAATATTATAAATGTTGACTGTTTTGTCAGTTTTGTATAATATAATGCATATTTGCCAAATAAAAGTACTAATTGCTTTAAAATATTTCTGTTTAAACTGTGACACATTTTTTCAGAATCCTTTGAGTAGAAGGTTAAAAAGAAAAGTTTTTTTTTAAGTAATCTTTTGTAATATTATAAATGTTAACTGTCAGTTTTATTAAATTTAATTCATCCTTGCTAAATAAATGTATTAATTTCTTTCAAATATTTTTGTTGAAACCCTGACACGTTTTATGGGATTCTTTGATAAACAGAAAGAAGAAAAGAACATCTGCTTTTTTTTAAGAAGTAATCTTTTGTAATATTATAAATGTTAACTGTCCATTTTGTTAAATTTAATGCATCCTTGCTGAATAGACGTATTGATTTCTTTCAAATATTTTTGTCTAAACCAACATTTTTTTCAGGTTTTAAAAAAAGAGAAAAATAAATAATTTTGTAATATTATAAACTGACAATTTTATTCAATTTAATGAATCTTTGCAAAATAATGAGAATTTATTGAGAATTTAATGAGAATTTATTTTTCTCTTTTTTTTAAACAAAAATATTTGAAAGACGTTAATACATTTATTTAGCAAGGATTAATTAAATTGAATAAAACTGACAGTTAACATTTATAATATTACAAAAGATTATTTAAAAAAAAAACTTTTCTCTTTAACCTTCTGCTCAAAGAATTCCGAAAAATATTTGAAATAAGTTAAAACTTTTATAATATTACAAAATTATTTATTTTTCTCTTTTTTTAAAAACTGTTCTTTTTAACATTCCATTCATCACAAAATCCTGAAAAAAAATGTAAAGGTAAATATATATATATATATATATATTACCTTTATCTTTGCTCTATTCTTTGAGTAGAAGGTTAAAAAATATTTTTTTTTATAATCTTTTGTAATATTATAAGTATTAATTTCTTTCAAATATTTGACACATTTTTTCTGTATTTTTAAGTAATATTTTGTAATATTATAAATATTAACTTGTCAATTTTGTTCAATTTAAAACATGCTTGCTGAATAAAAACATAATTTTTTTTTTTTTTTTCATCATACAAATCATACATGATGGTCTCTCCCTTTCTCCCTGTATTACCATATCTCAGGTACAGCAGGTTCAGGTGTTCGCTGATGTCCAGTGCACGGTAAACCTGGTGGGCAGTGACTCCTACCTTAACCAGTCAGGCTCCATCGGCTCCCAGAAGGGCCCGAGCGGCACCCCCACAGCTCAGTCTCAACAGAAGAGCCTCCTCCAGCAGCTCCTAACCGAGTGAGCCGCCCACCGTCTGCCAGAGGACTGTGTCTCCACATGTAGAGACTTTTATTCTTCACCTTTGGTTTCTATACAGTATATCTGCAGGGTCGGTGTCTGGGCCCAGGCTTGTGAGGTTTCATAGCCGTTCGACAAAGTGCTCATTCCTGGCCACCTTTTTAAACGTCAGTTTCCGGAAAAGGAGAAAAGATCGCGTTCCAGAATTTGCCAAGTCTGTAAAAAAAATATAGAAGAAAAAAAAACGAAAAAAAAAAAAAACAAGGACCTGCTGCTTCAGCCGGCTACACGTCCTGTCGGTCAGGCCAACGTTGCAGTGCTTCTTGGAGAGCAGCGCAGCAGCTGAGCTCGGATTGGTCGGGATCGGAAACTGGGGCAGGCTGTGTTGCTACGTTCATGGTATATTGCTCAGTTTCAGCTGGATCTGTGACTGATAGGCTCTCCTCAGCAGTGCCTGATGATGGGAGGAATTTCCCACCTCTTTTTATTTGTTAGTCTGTTCTCTTTGTTGTCATTTTACTTTTTTGTTTTGGGTTTGTTTGTTTTTTTCTCTGTTGTCGTTTTCAGAACAAGCATCGCCAGGATGGGAGACTGCTCTGTAGTGCGTATCCGTCTGCTGCAGGCTTTCCTGGCAACACTGTTTTGAAACAGCAGACGTTTTTTAACAATGTCCTACACATTTCCCCCCCTCAGCAGCTGTGAATACGAGCCACTTAGGGTCAACTCAGCCTATCAGTGTTGTTTGCGGCGACGTGTTGTGCAGGTCGGTATTATTGTACAGCACAAACGGACAAAGTTGGGACAAGCTCACACTTTGTAGTTTCCTTAAAAAAAAAAAAAATCATCAAATTACAGGCAACGCAACAGTTCCTTTTTAACGGCTTTGAGAATCTGTCTTCGTTCTTTTCAAAAGTAATCAAACAGGGGGGTCTCGTGCGCTTTCGTCCATCACGACGAGAGAGACTCGGAATTTTTACGATTGATATTGGTCATCGAACACCCCGGTAAATGTTACACGCACGCACGTGCGAAAACGTAGATTGTACATTTTCATTATACAGTTTCAAGGATGCTCTTCAAAACCACAGGTGCTCTCTCCCGACCGGAGGAGCGAGGTGTTGTTTCGCGCAACGTCCGCTGCGTTCTCCAGCTCTTTGACTGCTCATGAGACTACTGTTGCCCAGTCAAGACACTGTTCATCAGCATTTTGTTCATTTAACGTTACCTACTAGTCGTCCCCGATTGATTCGAACCTAAACATTCGCTAGGTTACGTCAAGATCAAGATATCAAATTGACTCGCCCACAAAAAGACCTTGGAGCACAGCTCGAAATCGTGTTGCATGCGCGACCGTCTCCCCTCTCACGTATTTGCGTTTTCCTTTAACAGTGTTCTTTTGTTCGTGACTCACTTCGTGGAGTTTAAGTGCCGTGTCTTTGTGCGTGTGCTCTGTAAACAAAGAATGGCTCTTCTCCGATGCTACACCAGCGTACGGGAAAAAAACGTTTGATTTCGTAAAGCAGATTCTCATTCGTCTACGAAATTTTGAGATCGAGCCACTTTTTGCTATATATAAATGTACATAGACATTACAAAAAGCGAGATGAATTGACAAGTAACAGTCAGTCTGTGTTTGAAAAACAAACACAGATGTGGTAATTAATCATTTCTGCCCTCCTCTTTGGGGAAAAGGCATTCCTGTATAGATAAAATGGTTTTTATGCAGTGGATAAGATTCATTTAATGAACCCTACCGTGTTTATGCCAAATATACCAAACTAGCAAACAGCGCCTATTAATAATGTTTTTCTCGTTTTCTCATTTGTAACGGCTCTCACAGTCAGTTCACAACATCAAGGTACAATAGAACTATTCAGAACCTGGATTATCAAAGTATTGTGTATATAACAGATAAATGTGAATATGTATCTGTTCAGAATCAACAAAATGTAGTGCTCCGAGTTTGTGGTAATAACTACTTGCTTCCATTTTGGTTTTTTTTGTTTTATTTTTTTGTTTTGTTTATTTTGAGTCGTGTATGGCTGTCTGAAAGCGTGTATGTGTGTGTGATTAATACTGTATATCTGGTGTTTAAAATGGAAAAACAGACAATGTCCTGATTTAAAAAAAAAAATTCTTTCTTTCCTTCTATCTTTTTTTGAAATACCTGCAACTTTTCCTGTGGGTGTTGAGATTGCTCTATATGTGAGAATGGTTTAGCGACTGCTGAATGTGACTTTGCTGAGGGAGAAGCAGCATGGACTGGCTTTTGTACGGGTTAATTTAAAAAAAGGCCATATTATTTAATTTCTCTGTTGTCAAAGTTTAAACAGCTCTGGCAAAGTGGAACCTTGGTTTGAGAACGGCGCCGGCTTGTCGTTGGTGGGGGTTTCGTCAACTGCCTGAGTTTTCGCCATGTGTAAACGCTCTTACGAACGGAAATATGACCAAAGCTTCAAGATACTAAAAGATCCATATCATATGCAAGGTTCATGCAATTGGACAAATGTAGCATTGAGTTTTTTCCTGAATAGGCGTCCCGTATCCCGTCAACGTTTATAACACTACTGTTTTGTCTGATTTCCAGACATCGTTCCCCTAGCTGGTTCGGTAGCGAGTTTCTTCAGATGTTTCCCCGTCGCTGCTGATCTAACTTACCAAACATGCAAATGCCTCTTCGAGAGGAACTTCAAGTCACTGTTTTCAGGAAGACCGATTTCTAACCGCTAGCTATGCACCTTTAGAGGTTAAATGACACTTAACTGACACTCGAAACACGGATTATTGCATGCTCTAATAGATATCTCCTGTTTTTCCTCTATTTTGTTTTTGAACTCAAGGATATACGTCACAGTTCGAAACAAGTGCTTTCGAGCTACTCGGGCTAAAACGAGAACACCATACTGATGCAACTACACTTAGATATTTGACTTTATTTAGCTGGATTCTTTATACCAAATTTGAGGTGCCTCTTGTACATATTTTCAGCATAGAGGACTGCTCCTCAGCGTTTGATGAACGTTTTCTTGTTTATGAGGATTTTCTTATACTGACCTTTGTAAGACTTTTGCTGTATTTTACATGACGTTTTTTACTAAAAACCTAAATGTACCAGGAACTTGCAAGGAATACAATCTAGTTTTGCACTTTATACATGAATTACAAGGAAAGAGGCCATGTTTAAATCAGAATCGGGAAAAAAAAACAAAAACAGAAGATGACAAAAAAAAAAATCGAATACCCCCTGAATGTATTTTCGCAAAAAGTGAAACGCCATTTCGCTTTCTGAACGCATCTCAGGTTCTTCAGGAAGAACTTGGCTTGTCAGGCCCTCGTCTTTGGATCCCTTGAAAGAGCAGGGTAGCGGAGCCTTTGCTACATGGGTGTTTTTTCTGCTGCAGAACCGTAGATCTAACTATGCCAATCTTCTTCAGGTGCTCCACCTCCCTTTTGCCCCCCTGGCTTTATCTTTTGAAGACATTCCTCATCGAACTCTGCTTTCTGTTCATCGCGGTCTGTCGTTTCAGGCCCCGCACGCTCAGTGCCAAGTGCTAAGAACCATTATGCAAAGTCGTACAATCTGCATTTCCTCATATCATAGTAGTGAAACCTACGTATCGACCACCACACACTATCCTCGTCATTCACATGTCATCTCTACATGGTATCATCTACAGTAGCTACTGTTTACCTGAGATTTTTCGCATCTTGTAAGTGCTGCCTTATTAATATACAGATATTAGTTGTACTGGTGAAGGGAAGTCACGTGTTTGTAGCTCCACTGAAACGGCGCTCGTTCTTCCGAGGCAAGGTTCCACTTTTCACCTGTAAAATTAATATAAATAAACAAATATATATAGATATATACATTTTACTCATTTTGTCCAGTTTTGTATAATACTTGTGAACTTGTTTTTTTCTTAAGAGGTATCATTGCAGCTGTGTGTGGGACATTATGAATGAAGATGTATCTGGGAGACTTCTGCATGTTTTGTCATGTTTTTATTTAGTTTGTTTTTTTTTTGTTTTCTCTATATCCAGGTTTATCTGGAGAATCCTACCTTTCTTAGGACGTTGTAGACAATCAGTCACATGCTGGGTCCAGCACCTGCAGGATTGTCCTGCGGGCTGCAAAACTGTGTTTCGCATCTACTGAATCAGTCTTATTTTTCTTGTCCATTTCATGGAATTATGTGGCTGCTCAAACTGAGATTTGAAGTTTACACACATACATTTACACACACAAGCATACACCTACACTCAGACAAACAAGAAACATTCACTCACACCTCGTGCATATGGCCCCTTTGTTGCTTTTGCAAGGTGAAGATACATACCTTGAAGGAAATTATGCTTTGACTAACAAATCTCTATAACATCCATGAATGTGAGAATGCAACACATTGCAATAAAGCACCATGTAAAAAAGGACTGCAAGTGCCATCTTTATATCTAGGGAATGAATGGAATCATTACTGATTGAATTATTCTTTTGAAGAAACTGTGTATTTTTTTTAACTATACTTTGTCATATGAACGACCAGTCAGGTAGTTCTCATTAATGTTCAGAACAACATAACACATTTTCAGTTCTTTGTTAATTGACTTTGACATTTAATGATTTAATAAGTCAGATTCATTGTAAAACTGATTCAGAAGTGTTTGCTATATAACTTACTGATTCACTAAAAAGACTGGCTTATATGATTTATTAACTCAAAAATCGAACAATGTAACTTTTTTTGATTCACTAAAAAGAACAGAGTCATAAGGCTCTTTCGTTCAAGAATCGATCAGGTAACTTTATGATTCATTTAAAAGAACTGGTTCATCAGAGTCTTTCTCAGAGAACTGAGCTTCACTGGTCAGGATGTAATCTTTTGATTCACTAAAAAGAACCGGCTCATAGGAGTCATTGACTGGAACTTCATCGATCACAGTGTAACTTTATGATTCATTAAAAAGAACCGGCTCATAGAAGCCATTAACTTGAAAATCGAACTTCATCGTCACAATGTAACTTTTGGATTCACTAAAAATAACTGGTAAGTTTTTTGTTTGTTTGTTTGTTTTTTCTCCAAATAGTCGAGATTCACTGGTCACAATGTAACTTTACGATTCATAAAGAAGAACCGGCTCATGACAGTCATTCCCTCGAGAATCGAGCTTTACTGGTCGCAATGTCAATGTGAATCAAACCTTTTGATTCACTAAAAAGAACCGGCTCATAGGAGCCCTTAACTCAAAAATCGAACTTCATCGGTCACAATGTAACTTTTTTTATTCATTAAAAAGAACTCAAAGTGCTCTTTTGTTTGAGGATCGAGACCACTAGTCACAATGTAACTTTATAATTCATTAAAAAAGAACTGGCTCATATGAGTCATTAACTCAAAAAAATGAACTTTATCGGTCACAATGTAATTTTTTGATTTACTAAAAAGAACTGGTAAGTTTTTTTGTCAGAGAGTAGAGATTCAGTGGTCACAATGTAACTTCACGATTCATTAACCGGCTCATGAGTCATGACAGTCATTCCCTCAAGAATCGAGCTTCCCTGGTCATGATGTAACCTTTTGATTCACTAAAAAAAACTGATTAACAGGAGCCATTCACTAAAGAATTGAATTTAAGTGTTCAATGTATAACTTTTTGATTCACTACAAAGAATTTTAAGGCTCCTTTGTACGAGAACCGAAATCGAAAATGAACTATGATTCATTAAAAAAAAGATCCGGTTCATTCCCTCGAGAATCGAGCTTCTGGTCGCGATACCTTTTGATTCAATAAAAAGAACAGACTTGAGTCATTAACTCGAAATTTGAACTTGGTCACAATGTAAGTTTTGATTCACTAAAAAGAACCAGCTTGTAAGGCTCTTTCGTTCGGGAATCAAGCTTCACTGGTCACGATGTAAATTTCTAATTCATTAAAAAGAATCAGCCCATGAGAGTCATTTTCTAGCGAACCGAGCTTCACTGGTGGGGATTCACTAAAAAACCGGCTGATAGGATTCATTAACTCAAAAATCTAACTACATCTGTACAATGTAACTTTATGATTCATTAAAAAGAACCGGCTCATGAGAGTCATTCCCTCCAGGATTGAGCTTCATTGGTTGCCATGTAACCTTTTGATTAACTAAAAAGAACCGGCTTGTAGGAGTCATGAACTCGAAAATGAACTTTATCGGTCACATCTTTTTCCGGCTTGTAAGTATCTTTCTTTTGAGAATCGATCTTCAGTGGTCACATTTAACTTGACTCATTAAAAAAGAACCAGCTCATGAGAGTCATTCCCTCAAGAATCGAGTTTCACTGGCCGCAATGTAACCTTTTGATTCACTAAAAAGAACCGGAACATAGGATTCATTAACTTGAAATCGAACTACATCGCTCACAAGGTAACTTGAACCAACTCATAAAGCTCTTTCGTTCCAGAATCAAGTCATTTTCTCTAGAATCGAGCTTCACTGGTCACGATGTAGCTTTATGATTCATTAAAAAGGCTAGCTAATGACAGTCATTTCCTCAATAAACGTCGCTTTAAAAGCAAACCTTTTAAAAGTAAACCTTTTGAAGCATCTTTATTTTTAAGAGTGTACCAGTGACCACAAAACTAATATCTACCACAGTTTTATCACAGAATGCAAAATGTTTCAATACAAGCATTTCAGTCAAATGGAATGTATGCAATATTTCAAACTTTCAAAAAATCAACCCGCCGCAACTGTTTAAAATCAGACCAATTCCGTGGAAAAAATGCGGATTTGGCAACCCTACATCCAACACGAACTACATCCAAAGCGATTTAAATACTCCGCATACTGATAGCGACATGATGCGCGAAAATTATATTCAATATTAGAATGTTTGCGGGAGACAACAGTCCCGCGCAAGGCTTTAATACAAAAACGGAGACAATGAATGGCGACTGTAGAAAGCAAAAGCCGAACCCCGGACATTTTGGGCGATTTAGGAATGCATTTTTTAAGTCCAAAAAGAGGACATGTCCAGGGAAAAGAGTACGTATGGTCACCCTACCTCAGTGTAATTTTGATTCACTAAAAAGAACCGACTCGTAAGGCTCTTTCGTTCAAGAATCGAGCTTCAGTGGCCACGAATCGATGTGACTATGATTCATTATGAAGGACCGGTTCTTGAGAGTCATTCCTTGGAGAGTCGAGCTTCACATGTCGCGGTGTAACCTTTTGATTCACTAAAAACAACAGGCTTGTAAGGATCTTTCTTTCGAGAATTGAGCTTTAGTGGTCGTGATGTAACTTTATGATTCATTAAAAAAGGAACCGGTTCATGAGAGTCATTCTCGAGAAACGAGCTTCACTGGCCGCTATTTAGATTCACTGAAAAGAACCAGCTCATTGGAATTATTAACTCAAAAATCGAAATTCATCGGCCACGCTTTAATATTTTGATTCACTAAGTCGTAAGGCTCTTTCGTTCAAGAATAGAGCTTCACTTGTCGCGTTGTAACGTTTCTATCCATGAAAAAAAAAACCTGCTCAAAAGAGTCATTCTCTCGAGAATCGACTGCGGTCAGGCCAGCCGCCAAGTCGAAAAGCACGGTCAATCTAGCCGCCAATATATTTCGGCGGTCGCGTATAAACTGCGTATTACGGTAATAGCGTCAGAGAACTGATCCAAATGGCAAAGCTCGTCTAGAACGCGATTTTTACCATAGTGCTCATATATATATATATATATATATATATATATATATATATATATATATATATATATATATAATATATACTCTCTGTTTCTTACAAAATAAGAGCCCACCCAAATCTGATTTATTTGTTATTTTGTCTCTACTTTAGGAAGCTATAAAAATAAAAGTTCTAGATTGCACAGACTACTTTCACCTCAGATTGACAGTGCACCTTGCCACAGTGCTAGCAGCAGAGTTTCAGGATTATCTGATGTGGAATTACAAAATAAGAGCCCACCCAAATCTGATTTATACACTGTTTTGTCTCTATTTTAGGAAGCTATAAAAATAAAAGTTCTAGATTGCACAGACTACTTTCACCTCAGATTGAGAGTGCTCCTTGCCACAGGGCTAGCAGCAGAGTTTCAGGATTATCTGATGTGGAATTACAAAATAAGAGCCCATCCAAATCTGATTTATTTGTTATTTTGTCTCTACTTTAGGAAGCTATAAAAATAAAAGTTCTAGATTGCACAGACTACTTTCACCTCAGATTGACAGTGCACCTTGCCACAGTGCTAGCAGCAGAGTTTCATGATTATCTGATGTGGAATTACAAAATAAGAGCCCATCCAAATCTGATTTATTTGTTATTTTGTCTCTACTTTAGGAAGCTATAAAAATAAAAGTTCTAGATTGCACAGACTACTTTCACCTCAGATTGAGAGTGCACTTTACCACAGTGCTAGCAGCAGAGTTTCAGGATTATCTGATGTGGAATTACAAAATAAGAGCACATCCAAATCTGATTTATTTGTTATTTTGTCTCTACTTTAAGAAGCTATAAAAATAAAAGTTCTAGATTGCACAGACTACTTTCACCTCAGATTGAGAGTGCTCCTTGCCACAGGGCTAGCAGCAGAGTTTCAGGATTATCTGATGTGGAATTACAAAATAAGAGACCACCCAAATCTGATTTATACACTGTTTTGTCTCTACTTTAGGAAGCTATAAAAATAAAAGTTCTAGATTGCACAGAATACTTTCACCTCAGATTGACAGTGCACCTTGCCACAGTGCTAGCAGCAGAGTTTCAGGATTATCTGATGTGGAATTACAAAATAAGAGCCCACCCAAATCTGATTTATACACTGTTTTGTCTCTACTTTAGGAAGCTATAAAAATAAAAGTTCTAGATTGCACAGACTACTTTCACCTCAGATTGAGAGCCCACCTTGCCACAGTGCTAGCAGCAGAGTTTCAGGATTATCTGATGTGGAATTACAAAATAAGAGCCCACCCAAATCTGATTTATACACTGTTTTGTCTCTACTTTAAGAAGCTATAAAAATAAAGTTCTAGATTGCACAGACTACTTTCACCTCAGATTGACAGTGCACCTTGCCACAGGGCTAGCAGCAGAGTTTCAGGATTATCTGATGTGGAATTACAAAATAAGAGCCCACCCAAATCTGATTTATACACTGTTTTGTCTCTATTTTAGGAAGCTATAAAAATAAAAGTTCTAGATTGCACAGACTACTTTCACCTCAGATTGAGAGTGCTCCTTGCCACAGGGCTAGCAGCAGAGTTTCAGGATTATCTGATGTGGAATTACAAAATAAGAGCCCATCCAAATCTGATTTATTGTTATTTTGTCTCTACTTTAGGAAGCTATAAAAATAAAAGTTCTAGATTGCACAGACTACTTTCACCTCAGATTGACAGTGCACCTTGCCACAGTGCTAGCAGCAGAGTTTCAGGATTATCTGATGTGGAATTACAAAATAAGAGCCCACCCAAATCTGATTTATACACTGTTTTGTCTCTATTTTAGGAAGCTATAAAAATAAAAGTTCTAGATTGCACAGACTACTTTCACCTCAGATTGAGAGTGCACTTTACCACAGTGCTAGCAGCAGAGTTTCAGGATTATCTGATGTGGAATTACAAAATAAGAGCCCATCCAAATCTGATTTATTTGTTATTTTGTCTCTACTTTAGGAAGCTATAAAAATAAAAGTTCTAGATTGCACAGACTACTTTCACCTCAGATTGAGAGTGCACTTTACCACAGTGCTAGCAGCAGAGTTTCAGGATTATCTGATGTGGAATTACAAAATAAGAGCCCATCCAAATCTGATTTATTTGTTATTTTGTCTCTACTTTAAGAAGCTATAAAAATAAAAGTTCTAGATTGCACAGACTACTTTCACCTCAGATTGAGAGTGCTCCTTGCCACAGGGCTAGCAGCAGAGTTTCAGGATTATCTGATGTGGAATTACAAAATAAGAGACCACCCAAATCTGATTTATACACTGTTTTGTCTCTACTTTAGGAAGCTATAAAAATAAAAGTTCTAGATTGCACAGAATACTTTCACCTCAGATTGACAGTGCACCTTGCCACAGTGCTAGCAGCAGAGTTTCAGGATTATCTGATGTGGAATTACAAAATAAGAGCCCACCCAAATCTGATTTATACACTGTTTTGTCTCTACTTTAGGAAGCTATAAAATAAAAGTTCTAGATTGCACAGACTACTTTCACCTCAGATTGAGAGCCCACCTTGCCACAGTGCTAGCAGCAGAGTTTCAGGATTATCTGATGTGGAATTACAAAATAAGAGCCCACCCAAATCTGATTTATACACTGTTTTGTCTCTACTTTAAGAAGCTATAAAAATAAAAGTTCTAGATTGCACAGACTACTTCACCTCAGATTGACAGTGCACCTTGCCACAGGGCTAGCAGCAGAGTTTCAGGATTATCTGATGTGGAATTACAAAATAAGAGCCCACCCAAATCTGATTTATACACTGTTTTGTCTCTATTTTAGGAAGCTATAAAAATAAAAGTTCTAGATTGCACAGACTACTTTCACCTCAGATTGAGAGTGCTCCTTGCCACAGGGCTAGCAGCAGAGTTTCAGGATTATCTGATGTGGAATTACAAAATAAGAGCCCATCCAAATCTGATTTATTTGTTATTTTGTCTCTACTTTAGGAAGCTATAAAAATAAAAGTTCTAGATTGCACAGACTACTTTCACCTCAGATTGACAGTGCACCTTGCCACAGTGCTAGCAGCAGAGTTTCAGGATTATCTGATGTGGAATTACAAAATAAGAGCCCACCCAAATCTGATTTATACACTGTTTTGTCTCTATTTTAGGAAGCTATAAAAATAAAAGTTCTAGATTGCACAGACTACTTTCACCTCAGATTGAGAGTGCACTTTACCACAGTGCTAGCAGCAGAGTTTCAGGATTATCTGATGTGGAATTACAAAATAAGAGCCCATCCAAATCTGATTTATTTGTTATTTTGTCTCTACTTTAGGAAGCTATAAAAATAAAAGTTCTAGATTGCACAGACTACTTTCACCTCAGATTGAGAGTGCACCTTGCCACAGGGCTAGCAGCAGAGTTTCAGGATTATCTGATGTGGAATTACAAAATAAGAGCCCACCCAAATCTGATTTATACACTGTTTTGTCTCTATTTTAGGAAGCTATAAAAATAAAAGTTCTAGATTGCACAGACTACTTTCACCTCAGATTGAGAGTGCTCCTTGCCACAGGGCTAGCAGCAGAGTTTCAGGATTATCTGATGTGGAATTACAAAATAAGAGCCCATCCAAATCTGATTTATTTGTTATTTTGTCTCTACTTTAGGAAGCTATAAAAATAAAAGTTCTAGATTGCACAGACTACTTTCACCTCAGATTGACAGTGCACCTTGCCACAGTGCTAGCAGCAGAGTTTCAGGATTATCTGATGTGGAATTACAAAATAAGAGCCCACCCAAATCTGATTTATACACTGTTTTGTCTCTATTTTAGGAAGCTATAAAAATAAAAGTTCTAGATTGCACAGACTACTTTCACCTCAGATTGAGAGTGCACTTTACCACAGTGCTAGCAGCAGAGTTTCAGGATTATCTGATGTGGAATTACAAAATAAGAGCCCATCCAAATCTGATTTATTTGTTATTTTGTCTCTACTTTAGGAAGCTATAAAAATAAAAGTTCTAGATTGCACAGACTACTTTCACCTCAGATTGAGAGTGCACTTTACCACAGTGCTAGCAGCAGAGTTTCAGGATTATCTGATGTGGAATTACAAAATAAGAGCACATCCAAATCTGATTTATTTGTTATTTTGTCTCTACTTTAAGAAGCTATAAAAATAAAAGTTCTAGATTGCACAGACTACTTTCACCTCAGATTGAGAGTGCTCCTTGCCACAGGGCTAGCAGCAGAGTTTCAGGATTATCTGATGTGGAATTACAAAATAAGAGACCACCCAAATCTGATTTATACACTGTTTTGTCTCTACTTTAGGAAGCTATAAAAATAAAAGTTCTAGATTGCACAGAATACTTTCACCTCAGATTGACAGTGCACCTTGCCACAGTGCTAGCAGCAGAGTTTCAGGATTATCTGATGTGGAATTACAAAATAAGAGCCCACCCAAATCTGATTTATACACTGTTTTGTCTCTACTTTAAGAAGCTATAAAAATAAAAGTTCTAAATTGCACAGACTACTTTCACCTCAGATTGACAGTGCACATTGCCACAGTGCTAGCAGCAGAGTTTCAGGATTATCTGATGTGGAATTACAAAATAAGAGCCCATCCAAATCTGATTTATTTGTTATTTTGTCTCTACTTTAGGAAGCTATAAAAATAAAAGTTCTAGATTGCACAGACTACTTTCACCTCAGATTGACAGTGCACCTTGCCACAGTGCTAGCAGCAGAGTTTCAGCATTATCTGATGTGGAATTACAAAATAAGAGACCACCCAAATCTGATTTATACACTGTTTTGTCTCTACTATAAGAAGCTATAAAAATAAAAGTTCTAGATTGCACAGACTACTTTCTCCTCAGATTGAGAGCGCACCTTACCACAGTGCTAGCAGCAGAGTTTCAGGATTATCTGATGTGGAATTACAAAATAAGAGCCCACCCAAATCTGATTTATACACTATTTTCTCTATATTTTAAAAAGCTATAAAAATAAAAGTTCTAG
>NC_133373.1:32734695-32763396 GCF_049309525.1 Garra rufa
CAAGGAAAGAGGCCATGTTTAAATCAGAATCGGGAAAAAACAAACAAACAGAAGATGACAAAAAAAACAAAAAAAAATCGAATACCCCCTGAATGTATTTTCGCAAAAAGTGAAACGCCATTTCGCTTTCTGAACGCATCTCAGGTTCTTCAGGAAGAACTTGGCTTGTCAGGCCCTCGTCTTTGGATCCCTTGAAAGAGCAGGGTAGCGGAGCCTTTGCTACATGGGTGTTTTTTCTGCTGCAGAACCGTAGATCTAACTATGCCTATCTTCTTCAGGTGCTCCACCTCCCTTTTGCCCCCCTGGCTTTATCTTTTGAAGACATTCCTCATCGAACTCTGCTTTCTGTTCAACGCGGTCTGTCGTTTCAGGCCCCGCACGCTCAGTGCCAAGTGCTAAGAACCATTATGCAAAGTCGTACAATCTGCATTTCCTCATATCATAGTAGTGAAACCTACGTATCGACCACCACACACTATCCTCGTCATTCACATGTCATCTCTACATGGTATCATCTACAGTAGCTACTGTTTACCTGAGATTTTTCGCATCTTGTAAGTGCTGCCTTATTAATATACAGATATTAGTTGTACTGGTGAAGGGAAGTCACGTGTTTGTAGCTCCACTGAAACGGCGCTCGTTCTTCCGAGGCAAGGTTCCACTTTTCACCTGTAAAATTAATATAAATAAACAAATATATATAGATATATACATTTTACTCATTTTGTCCAGTTTTGTATAATACTTGTGAACTTGTTTTTTTCTTAAGAGGTATCATTGCAGCTGTGTGTGGGACATTATGAATGAAGATGTATCTGGGAGACTTCTGCATGTTTTGTCATGTTTTTATTTAGTTTGTTTTTTTGTTTTCTCTATATCCAGGTTTATCTGGAGAATCCTACCTTTCTTAGGACGTTGTAGACAATCAGTCACATGCTGGGTCCAGCGCCTGCAGGATTGTCCTGCGGGCTGCAAAACTGTGTTTCGCATCTACTGAATCAGTCTTATTTTTCTTGTCCATTTCATGGAATTATGTGGCTGCTCAAACTGAGATTTGAAGTTTACACACATACATTTACACACACAAGCATACACCTACACTCAGACAAACAAGAAACATTCACTCACACCTCGTGCATATGGCCCCTTTGTTGCTTTTCCAAGGTGAAGATACATACCTTGAAGGAAATTATGCTTTGACTAACAAATCTCTATAACATCCATGAATGTGAGAATGCAACACATTGCAATAAAGCACCATGTAAAAAAGGACTGCAAGTGCCATCTTTATATCTAGGGAATGAATGGAATCATTACTGATTGAATTATTCTTTTGAAGAAACTGTGTATTTTTTTTAACTATACTTTGTCATATGAACGACCAGTCAGGTAGTTCTCATTAATGTTCAGAACAACATAACACATTTTCAGTTCTTTGTTAATTGACTTTGACATTTAATGATTTAATGAGTCAGATTCATTGTAAAACTGATTCAGAAGTGTTTGCTATATAACTTACTGATTCACTAAAAAGACTGGCTTATATGATTTATTAACCTAAAAATCGAACAATGTAACTTTTTTTGATTCACTAAAAAGAACAGAGTCATAAGGCTCTTTCGTTCAAGAATCGATCAGGTAACTTTATGATTCATTTAAAAGAACTGGTTCATCAGAGTCTTTCTCAGAGAACTGAGCTTCACTGGTCAGGATGTAATCTTTTGATTCACTAAAAAGAACCGGCTCATAGGAGTCATTGACTGGAACTTCATCGATCACAGTGTAACTTTATGATTCATTAAAAAGAACCGGCTCATAGAAGCCATTAACTTGAAAATCGAACTTCATCGTCACAATGTAACTTTTGGATTCACTAAAAATAACTGGTAAGTTTTTTGTTTGTTTGTTTGTTTTTTTCTCCAAATAGTCGAGATTCACTGGTCACAATGTAACTTTACGATTCATAAAGAAGAACCGGCTCATGACAGTCATTCCCTCGAAAATCGAGCTTTACTGGTCGCAATGTAACCTTTTGATTCACTAAAAAGAACCGGCTCATAGGAGCCCTTAACTCAAAAATCGAACTTCATCGGTAACAATGTAACTTTTTTTATTCATTAAAAAGAACTCAAAGAGCTCTTTTGTTTGAGGATCGAGACCACTAGTCACAATGTAACTTTATAATTCATTAAAAAAGAACTGGCTCATATGCAGAGCCGGATTAAATAAATGGACTACACTAGGCAGGCTGCATTTTTTGGGCCCCCCTCCGTCGATGTTATTTATGAATTGAAATCTGAAACTTACCAAAGTTACTAATAAAAGTTAATTCACATTTTACATAGCCTAGTCTTTGGTTAAAATTTGGTTGTTGTATGCCAAAATAAGTCATGTGTTGTATATAAAACAGTCTATCAGACTATTTTTTGATATTCATTATTTATACATTACACGGCTCTATTAAATGCTATTAAATTATCCTCATCTTATCCATTGGGAGTGTCATTGTTAAGGCAGTAGTACCAGTAAATAACCAATAGGTGTCAGTAAACTATGTAAACAGAGCAAATAAGTTTATTAAGCAAAACGATATTGGGCTCACACGGAGCCCCTTACGTCACCTGTAGAAGAAAAATAATTAATCCGTGGGGACGGTTTTGCAATTCGTTCCCTCAGTTTAAACTGTACTCACGAGTTCTTAAACTGTTCCCTCGGTTAAATAAATGAATATAAATCGTGCCCATGGATTATCAAACCGTACCCACGAATTTCCAATCCGTGAGCTCAGATTTTGTAAACCGTACCCTCATATTTTGAATCCTTACCGACAAATTTATAATCTGTGCGCACGCTTTAGCAATCCGTTCCCACGGGTTTGTAAACTGTAGGCTACTCACGGATTTGTGATGCATTGTATTGCATTTATTAAACTTTATTTCTCATATTAGGCTATGAGACCATGGAACACTGACAAAACAGGGTTTTAGGTTTATTTTATTTATATTAATCACCAATAGATTAGCTGCTAAAACACCACATCTGTGTTCTATCCTATTGGTTATTATTGTAAAATAAACGCTAAAAAGAAGACTGTTTTGTACGTGTGGGTCATGGTACCACAATAAAATAATAAGTGAAGAGCGCTGTTCAAACGGCTTTGCTTTATTTAATTTTTTCAAAATATAAAATTGCCTGAATTAAAAAAAAAAACGAGTTTTGGAGGGAAGGTAAAAAGCAATACAAATCAACTAATGTACAGGTTATGTTGTCATTCTTTTGCTCTCAAACTAAATGCAATGTAATAATAGGCCTTATTTAATAATAACATTAAATGTGCAGCATGCATCTAATGCTACGCGTTCCAGGCAGGTTTTTGAGCTCGTAAAACACGACTTAATCACGACTCACGACTTTGTAGCGTTCCAGGCAAGTCACGCCAAACTGCCTGGGCACATTTATGAATTATTATTATTTTTATATTATTATTAATTTGATTGCAACGTTATATTGTCCTATGCTCTATTTTTCCACCGTGTACCGCTTGCATAAACACCGCACGCATTAGGGCTGATATTGTATGTTACGTCAGAACTCGTAACTGGGAGTCCATCGATCTAGTACGAGTTCACGAGTGGGAAGTCACGGGTTTGACTGCCGTTCCAGTGCACTTTCACGGGTAGAAGGTTGGAAAAACACGGGTTACGGGCTGCCTTGAACGCGGCATAACTCTGGGTGAAAAGCTTATCACAAATCTCTCTGTATGGCTCTGACTTGCTGGCGCCGCTCTATACAGTCATGGGCTGGCGTTAATATGACAATGTAACAGTCTATGGTTAAGATAAACATCGTCACTATTTTTAGTTAATTAATAAATATTGAAATAGATTGTAGATAGGACATTTGTACATTAAAAAAAAAAAAAGAAAAAAGTGTCCCTCTGTCTGGGCCCCCTCCCGCCAATCGGGCCCTAGGCACGTGCCTAGTTTGCCTTTGCGTTAATCCGGCTCTGCTCATATGAGTCATTAACTCAAAAAAATGAACTTTATCGGTCACAATGTAATTTTTTGATTTACTAAAAAGAACTGGTAAGTTTTTTTGTCAGAGAGTAGAGATTCAGTGGTCACAATGTAACTTCACGATTCATTAACCGGCTCATGAGTCATGACAGTCATTCCCTCAAGAATCGAGCTTCCCTGGTCATGATGTAACCTTTTGATTCACTAAAAAAAAACTGATTAACAGGAGCCATTCACTAAAGAATTGAATTTAAGTGTTCAATGTATAACTTTTTGATTCACTACAAAGAATTTTAAGGCTCCTTTGTACGAGAACCGAAATCGAAAATGAACTATGATTCATTAAAAAAAGATCCGGTTCATTCCCTCGAGAATCGAGCTTCTGGTCGCGATACCTTTTGATTCAATAAAAAGAACAGACTTGAGTCATTAACTCGAAATTTGAACTTGGTCACAATGTAAGTTTTGATTCACTAAAAAGAACCAGCTTGTAAGGCTCTTTCGTTCGGGAATCAAGCTTCACTGGTCACGATGTAAATTTCTAATTCATTAAAAAGAATCAGCCCATGAGAGTCATTTTCTAGCGAACCGAGCTTCACTGGTGGGGATTCACTAAAAAACCGGCTGATAGGATTCATTAACTCAAAAATCTAACTACATCTGTACAATGTAACTTTATGATTCATTAAAAAGAACCGGCTCATGAGAGTCATTCCCTCCAGGATTGAGCTTCATTGGTTGCCATGTAACCTTTTGATTAACTAAAAAGAACCGGCTTGTAGGAGTCATGAACTCGAAAATGAACTTTATCGGTCACATCTTTTTCCGGCTTGTAAGTATCTTTCTTTTGAGAATCGATCTTCAGTGGTCACATTTAACTTGACTCATTAAAAAAGAACCAGCTCATGAGAGTCATTCCCTCAAGAATCGAGTTTCACTGGCCGCAATGTAACCTTTTGATTCACTAAAAAGAACCGGAACATAGGATTCATTAACTTGAAATCGAACTACATCGCTCACAAGGTAACTTGAACCAACTCATAAAGCTCTTTCGTTCCAGAATCAAGTCATTTTCTCTAGAATCGAGCTTCACTGGTCACGATGTAGCTTTATGATTCATTAAAAAGGCTAGCTAATGACAGTCATTTCCTCAATAAACGTCGCTTTAAAAGCAAACCTTTTAAAAGTAAACCTTTTGAAGCATCTTTATTTTTAAGAGTGTACCAGTGACCACAAAACTAATATCTACCACAGTTTTATCACAGAATGCAAAATGTTTCAATACAAGCATTTCAGTCAAATGGAATGTATGCAATATTTCAAACTTTCAAAAAATCAACCCGCCGCAACTGTTTAAAATCAGACCAATTCCGTGGAAAAAATGCGGATTTGGCAACCCTACATCCAACACGAACTACATCCAAAGCGATTTAAATACTCCGCATACTGATAGCGACATGATGCGCGAAAATTATATTCAATATTAGAATGTTTGCGGGAGACAACAGTCCCGCGCAAGGCTTTAATACAAAAACGTAGACAATGAATGGCGACTGTAGAAAGCAAAAGCCGAACCCCGGACATTTTGGGCGATTTAGGAATGCATTTTTTAAGTCCAAAAAGAGGACATGTCCGGGGAAAAGAGTACGTATGGTCACCCTACCTCAGTGTAATTTTGATTCACTAAAAAGAACCGACTCGTAAGGCTCTTTCGTTCAAGAATCGAGCTTCAGTGGCCACGAATCGATGTGACTATGATTCATTATGAAGGACCGGTTCTTGAGAGTCATTCCTTGGAGAGTCGAGCTTCACATGTCGCGGTGTAACCTTTTGATTCACTAAAAACAACAGGCTTGTAAGGATCTTTCTTTCGAGAATTGAGCTTTAGTGGTCGTGATGTAACTTTATGATTCATTAAAAAAGGAACCGGTTCATGAGAGTCATTCTCGAGAAACGAGCTTCACTGGCCGCTATTTAGATTCACTGAAAAGAACCAGCTCATTGGAATTATTAACTCAAAAATCGAAATTCATCGGCCACGCTTTAATATTTTGATTCACTAAGTCGTAAGGCTCTTTCGTTCAAGAATAGAGCTTCACTTGTCGCGTTGTAACGTTTCTATCCATGAAAAAAAAAACCTGCTCAAAAGAGTCATTCTCTCGAGAATCGAGCATCACTGATCACCCACTGCACATATGAACTTTAACAATCCAGTCCAGAATTACTAACCCACCAGCACATAGGCCTACATCTCACGTCTTAGTTTAAACTATTAATTTGTTAATATAGATTTCAAAAGCCCTTTCAGCTAGTTAATTTTAAACACATTTGGGATTATTTCAGATTCTGTTGACATGTAGACACCGATGACATTACGTTACCCAAAATGCAAAATAAAGACATTCAGTTTTCATTTTAGATATTAAAGCATTTACATTTCAAACACAAATTGAGTAACATTTTGCAACATAGATACAACAGGACACAAAATGCGGATGTAAACCAAAGATATGATGGTAAGGCTGTTCTAGCAGGTTCATTCAGCCACATTGCATTCTGAACAGTCTTTATGTTGTTTATACTGTACAGTTAATACAGAATTTATTTGAAAAGCTTAAACTTTTTTAGAAAGGGCTGCACAGTCTCTTTAGGGTAGGGCTTCAGTGCAAGACATGTGGGGATATTCTCTGGCTGCTCCATCCATAGTTTATGTGCAATGTCTTTTTCACGTAGAGTGCTGGAAAGAGTGGAGAGAGAAGCCTCATCTGGTGCCTGTGGGAAGAAATATTTTTTAGAACTACAAAATGCGTTCATATATAAATTAAATTAAATAATCTGTCAATTGTTCATGTCACTTATACGTATGCAAACGGCGTTAATAATAGTATTAGTTAACAATTAGAAATCAAAGACTACTATCCAGCACTGCAGAGACTGAAGCACATGCACATGTGATGTAATTGCAGTACTAACCTGCAGCACTACTTTGTGCATGCTGTCCAGTTCTGCCAGGTATTCCTGAGTATCAGGGTCACTGTAGTGTAAATGAATGGCAGCGGTGGCCGCATGACAGGCTTGAGTTATAACCGCTCCTAAAGGCCATGATAAAGTGTGGATCAGGTCTGATCTAACGATCACGTACTGGACTAAACGCCTGGACGTGCCACTACTCGGCGTTGCCATTTTATTGAATGTGAAAATAGCCAGACCGGAAATGACACGGTCAGCGGGTTCATGTTTACGTTCCGGGTTTATTTCTTCCCCTCACTAAAATGTTTGACTGGATGCCATCTAGTGGTTGTTTGAGTACTCTGCTGATTAATTTGTATATTCATACATAATAAAAAAATTTTTTAATTTAGTTTTACTTAACTATAACCAGCCTGGGAGACCAACCTGATATCTGGTAAAGATTTATATACTGTAAATATTTTGTGAGCCGCAATTTTTCTAGTTAAAATAAACTAACTAAGCCTCGATTGCCTCACACATGTGAGAATAACTCAAAAACACGTTTTATTACACCAATGAGAATTTGATTATTCAAAACAATGCATGTTTTTCTCTCTATAGAAAAAGTATATAAACTATCAGTCAAAAGTTTTTTTTAATACTTTTTAAAGAGGTCTCTTCTGCTCACAAATTGAATGCCTGGATTTATTTGATCCAAAGTACAGCAAAAACAGTAAAATTTTGACATATTTTTAATAACTGTTTTCTATTTGAATATATTTTAAAATGTAATTTATTCCTGTGATTTCAAAGCTGAATTTTAGCATCATTACTGCAGTCACCTGATCCTTCAGAAATCATTCTAATATTCTGATTTGATGCTTAAAAAAAACGTTTTTTATTATTATGTTAAAAACAGCTGAGTAGATTTTGTTAAGGTTTCTTTGATTAATAGAAAGTTCAGAAGAACAGCATTTATCTGAAATAGAAATCTTTTGTAACACTATAAATGTCTTTATCATCACTTTTGAAGTATAAATTTCTATAATTTCTTTCCCCCAAAAATAGACTATTATACTATACTATATTACTATACTATATTTGCAAACGCTTTTTATTTCAGATAAATGCTGATCTTTGGATCTTTCTATTTATCAAAGAATCCTGAAAAAAATTATTCAATTGTTTTATATATTGATAATAATAATGTTTCTTGAACAGCAAATCAGCATATCAGAATGATTTCTGAAGGATCATGTGCTACTGAAGACGAGTAAAGATGCTGAAAATTTGGTTTTTGTTTACAGGAATAAATTACATTTTAAAATATTTTATTTTTTATATTTTTTTAAAAATAGTAAAAATATTTCATACTGTCTTCGCTGTACTTGGATCAAATAAATGCAGGCTTGGTGAGCAGAAGAAACTTCTTTAAAAAACCATGAAAAATCTTACTGTTCAAAAACGTATGTAACAAAAAACTAAACAACGCATATTTCAGAAAACCTAGTGAGATAAAGGTAAAATTATGTTACTTAAAATAAACATTTAAAAAACGTAAACGTATTTTATTTTAGCTAGCTACAAAGGCAACATTTTGCATTTTGATTTAGTTTACCTTGATGTACTAAAATAAACATGTATAGACATAAAAAAAAGTAAAAAAACAAAAACAACTTATATTAAATGAAAACTAAAAATATAAAGTAATTTAAAATATGAATAAACACTATAATAATATAAAATAACCTAAGCTAAGACCAGCAAACCTACTTAGGCTGGTTTAAGATGATTTGTTCTGCATAATCAAAAAGCTTCCTAGTAGAATATTGCTTAAAAGTGTTTAAGAAAGAGTGAGAAAGTGAAAGAGAGAACAGCATATGTTTTCATAAAAAGGCTTGAATGATTGCTGTCATTTTATTTTCTCTAAGACATACAGTGATCATCTTTAACTTAATCCTAATATTCATGTCCTGCATACAACCAAATTCACACCTAAAAAGAGGTCTGGAATGTGCAGCTCAGAAACTTTATAGGAACAAAGTATAAAAAAATACTCTAGGTCCAGCTCTTAAAATCATCAAAATGAGCCGATGCCCATCGCTCGTCTCATTTGCTCAAATGTAAGCCAGAAAGTCAAAGACCAGGGAGCCTGGAAACAATAACAGAGTTAGAATAACAACACAGACAAGACAGAAAAACTTCAATAAGCTTGTGTCAAATTGAAAGTCAAAGTACCATTCTAAACCAAGTTGGTAGAAATCCTTTATAGAGGGAAAAGGATCCTTCTTTTCTCACCGACTGAACTAGACAATCAGTGGAAGACTTGTAAAGAAGACCCCTGCGAACAGAATGATAAAACAATATATTATTATAACTAAATAACAGTCTCGCTTATACACATTAGCTTTTAAACTAACCTGCCATTTGAATCCCGTGGCTGGTTCATTACTCTAGTTTTCACCACATCAGCTGGTGTTCCCATAATAGCTGCAACCAATCCTGAGCATATGCTGTGAAAATGTTTTGGAACAAACTGTTGAAAATGACATTATTATGTATGTCAATATTAGCAGTCTAACAGAATTTCACCTTGCCAATCCATGACAAATGCTGTTGTCTGGTATGGAGGTGTTTCTTAGCAGAAAGTGCTTCACGGTGTCATATGTCATGAGATCTAAATGTGAAATAAAATGTTTAACATATTGCAAAAAGGCAGCTGCCAATAGATTTCTAGAAATTGTGACTACTGAACCTCCTAAATTAACCAGTGCAGCTCTCTGAACATTGGGAACCCATCCAACCCAAAGGCCTCGTATTCCTCCCTCTGCTACAATCTTCGTAAAAGCGTGGTAAACCCCATGTACTCTGTCAGGGATGAATTAAAGGAATAGTTCACTCAAACTTCTACTTATCCTCAGGCCATCCAATGACTTTGTTTTTTATATCAGAACCGATTTGGAGAAATTTAGCATTACATCACTTGCTCACCAATGAATCCTCTGCAGTGAATGAGTTCCGTCAGATTAGAGTCAAAGTCATAACTTTACATACACCCTGCAGAATCTGCACAATGTTAAGTATTTTACCAAAATAAGAGGGATCATACAAAATGGATGTTATTTTATATTTAGTGCTGACCTGAATAAGATATTTCACATAAAAGACGTTTACATATAGTCTACAAGAGAAAATAATAATTGAATTAAAAAAAAACGACCCAAAAGTTTACATACACTTGATTCTTAACAGTGTTGTTACCTGAATGTTCCACAGCTGTTTTTTTTGTGTTTAGTGATAGTTGTTCATCAGTCCCTTGTTTGTCCTGAACAGTTAAACTGCCTGCTGTTCTTCAGAAAAATCCTTCAGGTCCCACAAATTCGTTGGTTTTTCATCATTTTTGTGAATTTGAACCCTTTCCAACAATGACTCTATGATTTTGAGATCCATCTTTTCACACTGAGGACAACTGAGGGACTCATATGCAACTATTACAGAAGGTTCAAACACTCACTGATGCTTCAGAAGGAAAAAACATACATTTGGAGCCAGGGGTGTAAACTTTTGAACGGAATGAGGATGTGTACATTTTTCTTATTTTCCTAAATATCAAATTCGTTTTTTTTTTAGTACTGCCCTTCAGAAGCTACAGGAGATACGTACGTGTTTCCCAGAAGACAAAATAAGTTCAATTTCCCCCGATTTTCAATTTCAAAAAGTTTTTCACCCCCTGGGTCTTAATGCATCGTGTTTTCATTCTGGAGCATCAGTGAGCGTTTGAACCTTCTGTAAAAGTTGCATATGCATCTCTCGGTTGTCCTCAGTGTGAAAAGAAATCATACAGTCATTGTTGGAAAGGGTTCAAATACACAAAAATGCTGAAAAACCAAAGAATCTGTGGGACCTGAAGGACTTTTCTGAAGAACAGCGGAGTGTTCATGACAAACAAAAAAAACACAGCATTAAGAATCAAGTGTATGTAAACTTTTGAACAAGGTCATTTTTGTAAATTCAACTATTACTTTATCTTGTGGACTATATGTAAACGTCTTTTATGTGAAATTTCCTATTCAGGTCAGTACTAAATAAAAAAATAACATGCATTTTGTATGATCCCTCTTACTTTGATAAAATAATTAACATTTTGCAGATTCTGCAAGGTGTATTTAAACTTTTGACTTCAACACTGCATGTTTGTCATTCATTAAGTTCTAAAGTTTCTAACTTTAAACCATTACTCCTCTATAATCCGGAAGCAACAGTTTAAAGTTAAAACGCCTTAATGATGGATTTGTTTCTTACAAACACACAGCTTTTCACTTCAGAGTTGTGTGGATTACTTCTGAATTTTTATGATGTTTTTATCAGCTGTTTGGACTCTCATTCTGACAGCACCCATTCACTGCAGAGGATCCATTGGTGAGTTGATCCAAATCTTTTCTGATAAAGAAACAAACTCATCTACATCTTGAATGGCCTGAGGGGAAGTTCATTTTCAGCCAATTTTAATTTTCAGGTGAACTGTTCCTTTAAGTCTGTGCCTCACCTTGGCGGCTTTCCTTCCAGACGGCGCCTGCCCTCCATTTGCATCTGAACCTTCACTAGATCTGTTGGACTAGCGATGAACTGGCCCAAGGCGCCTGATATCATACTCCCAATCACTGCTTTCCTATACACATCATAGAACACATGCTGATCCCATCTACGTAGACTTTAATCACTGTACCGTTTCATATTTCACAGATGTTTTCCTCACCATACTGGAAAAACGCCATCTTCTGATCTTCCCAAGACAGATTCCCTGAGCTGTTCATAGGCCAACATCCTGCCTCCTGAATACACTGAAGATGAGGAATTTCAAAGGTCAGAAAGGGGATTCAAATACAATCAGCTGGACATTAAATCACTTATTTATTCAGTCAAGTTTGTTTATGAAGCTCATTGCAATTAGTACTTTACCTATATGTCTGTAGATAGCTGGTGTGACCCCTTGCCACAGTTTCAAGGGTCCTTCTTCTCGCACTATACCCATAGCTGTGCTCAACATGCCCCTGTATTTTGGAGGCTGTGCACTTCCACCATGCTGTCGGGAACCACCTTCACCTTGTATCTGAAGTCTGGTTTTGGTAAGGTCCAGAGGGAATGTGACTAAAATAAAAATTGTATCACTTTTAAATTATTTCAATATATTGTGGATATTCATTAATATACAAATATAGAAACATTAAAAACTAGAAAGTAAGTGTAACTACCTAATTCTGCAACAGTTGCAGCACATGCTGAAAGAGTGAACTTTGATACTCTGGGCCACCGCGAATTTTCTTGTACAGCAGACATTGCAGGTATCCTCTGATTCCTACTTAAAAAAATATTTATAAAAGTAATTCTACAACGATTTGCCAAAGAACCACGAGCCTGGAGAGCATGCTCTTTAAGTGTTTACATTGTACAATACAGGACTACGACCTTTAATAAGAGGCGAAGCCGTTTTTTGAGCCATGCCGGTTGGTCGGTGTAGTTACCGACCCCCTTACGCAATACTTTGTAGACTACAAAAGAAGCGTCAGGTACCTAAAACCACATTTCCCACAGCAAAGGGGCGTCAACACACATAGCCTACGTAAGAAGACCAGCTACTTACGTAAGACCGCCCGTCATTTTTTTGTACGCATGCGCTCTTCGGCGACGCTCATCTAGCTACACACACTACCAGCCAAAAGTTTTTGAACAGTAAGCCTGCATTCATTTGATCCAAAGTACAGAAAAAAACAGTACAGTTTTGAAATATTTTTAATATTCAAAATAACTTTGAAATAAAATTGAATATATTTTAAAATGTAATTTATTCCTGTGATTTCAAAGTTGAATTTTTAGAATTTTACGTGAACCTTCAGAAGTCATTCTAATATTCTGATTTGCTGCTTCAAAAACATTTATTATTATTATGTTGAAAACAGCTGATTATATTTTTTCAGGTTTCTTTGATTAAAATAAAGTCCAGAAGAACAGCATTTAACTGAAATAGAAATCGTTTTCTATAAATTTATAAAATTATACTGGCTCCAAGCTTTTGAATGTTATTGTGTATAATACAAAAGCTTTTTATTTCAGATAAATGCTGATCTTTGGATCGTTCTATTCATCAAAGTATCCTGAAACTCCCTTACTCAACTGTTTTAAATATAATATTGATAATAATAATAAAATAATAAATGTTTTTGAACAGCAAATCAACATATTAAAATGCATATTAAACGTCGGAAGGATGTGACACTGAAGCCTGGAGTAATGAAGATGAAAATTTAGATTTGATCACAGGAATAAATAACATTTTAAAATATATTCGAATAGAAAGCAGTTATTTTAAATAGTAAAAATATTTCACAATATTGCTGTATTTTGGATCTAATAAATGCAGGCTTGGTGAGCAGAAAAGTGTTATAAAAATCATTAAAAAAAGCTTAATGTTCAAAAACTTTTGACTTTATATCTATCTATCTAGTCATATATATACACACACACACACACACACACACACACACACACACACACACACACACACACACACATTAATATTATTATATATTAACGTAATAATATTAATGTGTGTGTGTGTGTGTGTGTGTGTGTGTGTGTGTGTGTGTGTGTGTGTGTGTGTGTGTGTGTGTGTGTGTGTGTGTGTGTATACACACACACACACACACAATAATATTATAGCCTATAACGTCGACTTGTCGATATATACGACAATAGCAGTAATCAGCAATAAATTGCTATTTACTGCCATCTGGTGTCTAGTAAATGTAATTTCATATATAATTCAAACATTTATGGATGGACAGCATTTTCATTGAATATTGCTGTAAATATCGATATAATAAAATAAAAATTAGATAGTAGCTATTACTTGTATCATTTACCCATCAAACTAAAATTTTCCATAGGCTATAGTTTATTTTATAGTCAAATCAAGCTATAGAACAAAGAACTAGGTCTAGCCTATATTGTTAGAATTACGCTATTAAAGTAGGCGTTTAATCTGTTATGTCTATTTTTAATGTTAGTATCTTATACATATGTAGCTTCAAATCAATTACATCCAGAAGCTCTTAAAAAACTGTACATTTTGTTTAGATATTGATTCGCTTAGCGACATGTTATTATGGGCCCTGCCATTCCAAATGTATCCAAAAATTAACTTTAGGTTAATAATGACTTAGTAACTAGGTTAAATCTAAAAGGGGCCGTTTAATGTGACGTCACACATGCAAAGCCATCTATGGTAGTGCTTTCTCATTTCTATCAGCCTATAGTCAGCAGAGCGGCGGCACAAAACCACCACAAAGGTAAGAACCTATAACTGCTTTGAAATGTGTTTTATGTTAATTCATTATTTACCCGAATATAGGTTTTTTTCCAGTGGAGTTATGATTTTATAATCCAGAATCTGTATTCAAGCCTCTTAGATGCGGTATAAATTGCATTTACGCACAAAAAGTGTTTGTTTGATTATTTATTCTTGTGTACTTTAAAGAATTAAATCTGTGTGGTGATCGAATTCAAGTAAGGTGTGATTCACAATAGGCTTCAGTACGATTTCTCACACATTTCCTTCACTTTCAGTGCTCAGACTCGTACTTCCGCATTGCTTGATCAAATGGTAATCCTCGTGCTCCGTAAAAGCCGTGCAGGCGTTTGTTAATTATGCCTTATTATGTTTAACCTACGGTATGGTATTAATCACGCAGGCCACACGTATTAATTTCTTAATCAAAATTCGAGATGATAAGTAATTATGGTCTTTATGGTCAGCATCTGCAATAAGCCGGTAGGGTGCGGCGTTGCAATTCTCAACTCGTCCAGAGAGGGCGCTAAATAAAGCGCATAAAGTGCAAAATGACTGTCTAAATCAGATTACCGATTTATTCAGGATGTTTATTGTTGTAAAACACATTGGAATGTTTAGGACGAGCTATTATTTATTATTAGTTGCAGTTTTTGTGTAATATGTTCACATATTCAAACTTGAACCTCAAAACAGGCTGTGAAGTCTTCCATGACATAATGCAGAAATAAGTTTAGAGTAATTAAAAAGTAAGGCCTGTACAATTTTAACATGCATGTATACTTTCAGTGACAAAAATGAATGTGGAACATGAAGTTACACTGCTCGTTGATGAGATTCGTCGACTGGGCAGTAAAAGTAAGTCTACTATTTTTGATCAACATCATTGTTAGGGATAAAGTCTAAGACCTCCAGTGAAAATGCTCCTTTTTGTCTATTTTATCCATTATATTATGAAAATTTGAGTAAAAAATTTGAATTGAAAATTTACATGAATTTGAATTTTAAAACGTCTTAGTACTTGTGTCCCATTTTCTAAGAGTAACTTGTGCTTTAATGGAAGAACATCTGACTTTACAAAAAATTTTACATGATCATTGTCACAAATTTGCTTATTGGTTTGGAGATATAGATGTAGATATATATACAGTACCAGTCAAAAGTTTTAAATGTTTTTTTTTTTATTAAGAATTCTCTTCTGCTCACCAAGCCTGCATTTATTTGATCCCAAGTACAGCCAAAACAGTGTATTTTAAATATTTTTACTATTTAAAAAAACTGTTTTCTATTTGAATATATTTTAAAATTGAATTCATTCTTGTGATCAAAGCAAAATTTTCAGCATCATTACTATAGTCTTCAGTGTGATCCTTCAGAAATCATTCTAATATGAAACATTTTTTATTATTATTATTCGTATTAACAGTTGAGTACACTTTTTCAGGATTCTTTGATAAATAGAAATGATAAAGACATTTATAATGTTACAAAAGATTTCTATTTCAGATAAATGCTTTTCTTCTGAACTTTCTATTCATTAAAGAAAGCTGTTATTAACATAATAATAATAGTAATAATAAATGTTTTTTTAAGCAGCAAATCAAAATATTAGAACGACTTCTGAAGGATCATGCGACTGGAGAAATGATGCTAAAATGATGCTTGGAAATCACAGAAATAAATAAAATTTCAAAATATTCAAATAGAAAAGTTATTTTAAATAGTCTAAATATTTTAAAATTCTACTGTTTTAGCTGTACTTTGGATCAAATAAATGCAGACTTGGTGAGCAGAAGAGACTTCTTTAAAAACATTAAAAGTCTTGGTGTTCAAAAACTTTTCACTTTTGAAATATTATTACAATTTGATGCAATAAATGTGATCTATTTTGATATATTTTAAAATGTAATTTATTCCAGTGATGGCAAAGCTGAATTTTCAGCAGCTATAACTCGGTCTTCAATGTCACATGATCCTTTAGAAGTTATTCTAATATGCTCTAAAAGATTGTATATTATATAACCTTTACACGTCATAATTTATTACTAATGCACGCAGTATATCAAAAGATTTTTTTCTTTTCTGTGATGACTTTAGTTGCACATTTAGTTTCTATTGAAAAACTGTACTCTCAGTATTCTACAGTATTTACTCAAACCAGACTGATGATTCCTCCGTACTGCTTGCTTTTCTTTTGAGATTCGCTAACGTTGATTCTATATTGTTTTGGTGCTTTATTAAGTACATAAGTGTTAATATAAGCCATTCAGAGTTGTTTTGATTTCGAGCGACCCCTGACCACCCTCACTGTCTCACAGATGCAGATGGAAAGATCAGCGTTAAATTCGGAGTCTTGTTTAACGATGACCAATGCGCCAACCTCTTTGAAGCTCTGGTCGGAACGCTGAAAGCGGCCAAGCGAAAGAAGATCATCTCATTTGAAGGCGAGCTCTTACTGCAAGGAGTTCACGACAACGTTGATGTCATTTTACTGCAGGACTGAATTTAACAGTCTTTTCTAAACCCAAGTAAAAAGTACAAATGTGTTTTTGACATGCCATTGCTACATTTTGATATGGAAATATACTTGAGAATGTAACATTTTTGTATACTGGATTGGAATATTTTTATAGGGCAACCTTTTCTCTCTCAGGGGAGTGATCTGCACAAAGTTTTTGGAAAAGTAGCAATCTTCCCTGTTCAAACAGCTCATTATAGTGTGCATGATCATGTTACTGGTTTTCTAAGACTGAGTGAATTCATCAAACATTGTTTTCAAGCTAATTGATATAAATATCCACACAGGTTAATGTCAGTTCTACAAATTATACCTCTATTGTTGTATTCTGACTGTGTTGATTTGATCTGACTGTCTTTAATCATGAGATTGTTTGTTTGCAGTACCATTATTGTAAAATTATGTTATATGTGCAAAGGCTGGTAAACATAAATATTAAGTAACATTTATCTGCTGTATGATTTCAAAAAGAGCCAAGTTCAACAAATCATCACAAACAAAACTGTTCCAGTGTGATATTCTGTTATAGAGCTCTTGCAAAAAAAAAAAAACACATTGTACTTGTGCTGTTCTCATGATTTATGTCTGTACAAATGTTATAAGTCTCCCAATGGTGCCGTTTGTGCCATTTGAAGCTCAGGAAGACCTCAATATGAGGAGCAATTGGAAATAAAGACTTCATCAATGATTACATAGAGGGAGTATGTTTACAACTTTGTACTGAGTCATTATTATGACAGTGGGGTGAATAAAATTGACTGCGGAATTTGTTTGGGAAGAGTTTTTAATCTTTTTTTTTTTTTTTTTAAAGATAAATGTATGCATTTAAAACTGACTTTACATTTCTGTTGATGTCTTTCTTGTGATGGTTCATCTGCTTCTCAAATGGCTGGAGACGGTTTATTTAAAAGTGCAATAAACTCTGTCTTATAAATACACAAACTGGAGTTCAGACATTTTATCTTTTACATTTACAACTGTTTTCGTTTTTGAATAAATGAGCCTAGTTAAAATGGACATTTAGAGATTTGGCTTTGCATTTTTGAAAGGCATTCGCACCTAAAATGGTTCTTTGGAAAACTGGAAAAATGTTCTTAAGAACAAGGTTCTAGGTGACACCGCTGTGAAGATCCATTTCTAGGTTCTTTAAAGCACATACAGTTGAGGTCAAAAGTTTACATACACCTTGCAGAATCTGCAAAATGTTAATTATTTATTACTGGCCTGAATAAGATATTTCACATAAAAGATGTTTACATATAGTCTACAAAATTAATAATACTTGAGTTTATAAAAATGACCATGTTCAAAAGTTTACATACACTTGATTTTTAATGCTGTGTTGTTAACTGAATGATCCACAGCCGTTTTTTTTTTTTGTTTGTTTTTTTTTAATGATAGTTGTTCATGAGTTCTTTGTCCTGAACAGTTGTTCTTCAGAAAAATCATTCAGGTCCCACAAATTCTTTGGTTTTTCAGCATTTTTGTGTATTTGGACCCTTTCCAACAGTGAATGTATTATTTTGAGATCCATCTTTTCACACTGAGGACAACTGAGGGCAGAGTCGGCGCCAGACCATAACTAACAGGGGGGCACGTGACATCTAACAAGGGGGCACACAATAAGCAACAATAACTTGGAAAAACGAGGCATAAAAAACCGCAAAACGCCGCAAAAACACACATCAACTGTAGTTTCTCTTTTTTTTTTACATGAAAAATCATGGAACATTCAATGCTTAATTTATTTTAATTATTCTTGATATATATTAAATTTATTAAAAACTGTAGGGGGAGCACAACAATCTCTTTGGGGGGGGGCACTGACTGAGGGCGACTATTACAGAAGGTTCAAACGCTCACTGATGCTTTAGAAGGAAACAAGATGCATTAAGAGCCGGGGATGAAAACTTTTAGAATTTTGAGGATCAGGGTATATTTAACTTATTTTGTCTTCTGGGAAACATGCAAATATATTCTGTAGCTTCTAAAGGGCAGTACTAAATAAAAAACAAACAAACAATTAGGCAAAATAAGAAAAATGTACAAATCTTCATTCTGTTCAAAAGTTTTTGCCCTCTGGCTGTTAATGCATTGTGTTTCCTTCTGAAGCATCAGTGACCGTTTGAACCTTTTGTAATAGTTGCATACGAGTCCCTCAGTTGTCCTCAGTGTGAAAAGACGGATCTCAAAATCATAAAGTCATTATTGGAAAGGGTTTAAATACACAAATATGCTGAAAAACCAAAGAATTTGTGGGACCTGAAAGATTTTTCAGAAGAACAGTGGGCAGTTTAACTGCTCATTTTTATAAATTCGACACTTTTCTCTTGTGGGCTATATGTAAACGTCTTTTATGTGAAATATCTTATTCAGGTCAGTACTAAATAAAAACTAACTTATTTATCCCTCTTAGTTTGGTCAAATAATTAACATCTTGCAGATTCTGCAAGGTGTGTAAGCTTTTGAATTTGACCTCAACTGTAATAGTTCTCTGAAAGTTCTCTGTGGAACTTTAAATGCTTCTCCAATGAAATTTGGCTGAAAGACCATTTTATGTTCTAATTAGACCCTTGAATTTGAAGAATATCATGTCGAAGAGCAAAATTAAGGTCTTATCTCGTCAGATAACAGCTCAAATAGCATGTTTATCACTTGTAAAGCCATATGTGGCAAAGCATGTATGGCTTAAATAATTTTAGCAGTGTGTCGATTATTTGCTCGGGACTCCCTCTTAGGTCTGTGCTATTAATAACTCTGAGCTCCGGGTCTGGATCAGAGATGGAGGCGGGGCCAGAGGAACGTTCTCTCTTCAGAGCAGGAATCAAAACAAGAGAGGGACACGCCTTCTTCATGGTGTACCTCTGCTGTCAAGACTGCCTGCATAAATCTGGAGGATGATGATCGAACTGTAACATCTGCATCCCCCGTGCATTACAATTTGCAGTGAAATCGTCAAGCAGCCTCGACATGATATCCGCAGAAAAGATCGGTGGCGATCGCTGACAGGCTGCATTCATACTGAGCGCACCATTATGCCCAACCAAAAAAGCAACAAGGGGAAGAGAAATAAACGCACGAACAGTAGCGGGGACGAGCAAGAAAATGGAGCCTGTGCGTCTGCGGTTACAGGAGGAACTGCCTCGGTGTTGACTGGAGCGACAGCGGGTCCGCCGAGCGACAATAGAAGCGGTAAGAACGTCACTTCAGTCAGTGTTCTACCGAATGGTACGTTTCTCTGAACGTGCGCGCGCGTGCGTTACCTTCTCTTCCCTTTAATGTTCTTTCACTTGCAGCAACTTGTTTTGTGCGCGTCATCACCAGCAGAATTGTTACGACATTGGCTGGAGATTTCCGTGTTTTCACTTATCGTCCTGCACAAGGTGGTTGCGTAGGCCTTGTTCAAGGGTAGATGCACTTGGCATAGAGTTGCATGTGATCTGGAGATCAGTGTTGTGTGTATGATGTGTAATGGCAGGTCATATCACCCTAATGATGTGCAGAATAGAATGGCTTTGGCTCTTGAGGTAATGGAAGGTGGTATCTATTTTTGAGTGGCAGCTATGAATAATGGAATATTTACAGCGAGAGCTGTTGAATATCAGGGCGCAGGTAATCACAGCCATGTTATATTTAGTACTACAGCAGCGTAATTATTTTTATCAACATTTATTGACAAGTAGTTTAAGTAAGTTTTAGACAAATTGTATGTCTTCACCAGGAACAAAAATAGTTCAGAAAACTTTTGCAGGTCACTAAGCAATGCACAGGTTAAAATCTGGATTGGAACTACTTTTATGAGTGGAGTGGAGCGTTCAAAAGAATGCTTTTGTCAGATTAGTTCACTTCCAGAACAGAACTTTAAAGATAATTTACTCACCCCCTTGTCATCCATGTCTTTCTTTCTTCAGTTGTAAAGAAATTATGTTTTTTGAGAAAAAAAAAATTCAGGAACTTTCTCCATATAGTGGACTTCTAGGTACCTGCGAGTTCAAACTTCCAAAATGCAGTTTTAATGCAGCTTCAAAAACTCTCCAAAACAATTCCAGCCAAGGAAGAAGAGTCTTATCTAGCGAAACGATCAGGTATTTACTAAAAAAAAATAAAAAATGAAAATCGTCTGCGATTCGCTTAAATCTAATTTTCTCCTCCAACTTCAATGACTTTCTTTGCATGTTCACTTCGTAAACACTGGGTCTTTACTTCTGCAGCGATGTAGAACGATTTTGAAGTTGGTGGAGAACATGAGATGGGAGTATTTTGACATACCCTAACTGCATTGAACCGGAGTGCACAGAGTACGCATGTGCATCGCAGAGCTAGACAAGATGAGAATTTGAGGTTAAGATGTATATAAATTGTAATTTGTTTTTGAAAATAAAAGATAATTTCACTAGATAAGACTCTTCTTCCTTGGCTGGGATCATGTAGAGCCCTTTGAAGCTGCATTTAAACGGCATTTTGGAAGTTCAAACTCAAACTCCATAGAAGTCCACTATATGGAGAAAATTCCTGAAATGTTTTCCTAAAAAACATAATTTCTTTACGACTAAAGAAAGACAGACATGAACATCTTGGATGACAAGGAGGTGAGTAAATTATCTGTACATTTTTGTTCTGGAAGTAATCCTTCAATCACCTGACTCCACTCCATGTTTTAATTTTAACACATCAGCACACTGAGAGAAACCCAGTCAGAGCAATTACTGAGCTAGGGGAAACACTACCATCGAATTTATACAACTTTAAAAAAACATAGATGCTATTCTTTCACTCTTTACTTTGAATATTCTAGTTCGAAAGGTAGTGAACAAACAGTATTCAAACAGAAAAGCAGCGCTGTCCAATCAAATCTGAGGAATGAGCCTTTGTTTTATAATTGTCTTTCACTGCCTCTCATGAGACACACATTCAGACTTCATTCAACAGTAGTGTTGCGTAATATTGGTTCTTTTTGAGTGGATTCGCACCCACAGAGTAATCATAAATAGAACTGATGTATTGAATGTACTGACATTGAGCATTCTGTCAGTGAAGCTGCTTGAATCACATTGTCTATAAATAGACATCCCTTCATGAATTTGGTGAAGGTTTGCTTTTCGGGTTTATTATTTACAACATTATTTGTGACCCTGGACCACAAAACCAGTCATAAGTAGGATGGGTATATTTGTAGCAATAGCCAAAAATACATAGTATGGAGCAAAATTCTCGATTTTTCTTTTATGCCAAAAATCATTAGGATATTAAGTAAAGATCACGTTCTGTGTAGATATTTTGTGCATTTCCTACCATAAATATATCAAAATGTTATTTTTGATTAGTAATATGCATCACTAAGAACTTAATTTGGACAACTTTAAATACGATTTTCTCAGCATTTTGAATTTTTTGCACCCTCATGTTTTCAAAACAAAAAAAAAATTTGAGCTTTGTGTTCCAGGGTCACATTTATTAAATTAATTATTCCGTTTTAGTGTATAATATAAGGTATTGTAATCTGCATTGCATATATTTTACATTAAAGGAACAGTTCACTCAGAAATGTAAATCCTCACATTTCCTCACCCTCATGTTGTTCCAAGCTCTTTTTTTTCTTCCTGGGACATAAAAGAAGATGTTAGGCAGAATGACAGCATAAGTCACCATTCACTTCATCTTCTTTTCACCTACAATGAAGGTGAATCATTCTAACATCTCTTTTTGTTCTACTGAGGAAAGAAAGTCATACAGTTTTGAAACGACATGAGGGTGAGTAAATGACTGTAAATTGTCATTTTATGTGAGCTATTTCTCTTGCATCAATTCTAAATTAATATGATATGCCGTTGTGTTTGGCAGAGGCCCCATGTGCCACCCCATTAGTGTGCAGTCTGGGCCGTCCCGTTGATCTTGAGAAGGACGACTACCAGCGTGTGGTGTGCAACAGTGAACTCTGCCCCTACGGCAATTGGATGCACCTGCAGTGCTTCTATGAGTGGGAGAGCAGCATCCTGGTGCAGTTCAACTGCATCGGCCGAGCCCGCAGCTGGAACGAGAAGCAGTGCAGACAGAACATGTGGACCAAAAAGGGTTACGATCTGGCCTTCCGCTTCTGCTCCTGTCGTTGCGGCCAGGGACACCTGAAAAAAGACACGGACTGGTACCAGGTGAAACGCATGCAGGACGAGCGCAAGAAAAAGATGCCGGAGAAAGGGAGTGGGAAGCTCAGCAGTGTTGCCTCCGGAGGAGGTGTTGCCTCCGGAGGAGGTGGCGCCTGTGGCGGATGTGGTCCGGAAGTTCCTGATGAGCCCAAGAAAGGGAAATCATCTGCAAGCCATAAGCTAGCACACCGTGGCTCCAGCCAGGAACTGTCTCGCAGACAATCGGCAGATTGGCAGAACTGTCAGGAGAGATGTCACGCTGGTCCTCCCAATGCTGCCAGCGGGGTTTCCCACGGGCTCCGCTCCCCTTGCGAATCCCCCGCTCAGTCCCCTCCATCGGGCTTCTCCTCCTTCTCTCCCCAGTCCCTCGGTGGGCCGCGGAGTTCGAGGCACCTGGGCGAGTTTCTTAAGAATGCGTTTCATACGGAAGGCCACAGGAAGCATTTGCTGTCCGGAGGTGGGATGCCACGTGGCATGGCTCAGTTTGAACAGGGAGCAGCTAACATGTGCCTCCCTCGGCTTTCTCCCGGAGACAACCCTGTGCAGTTCTTGAGGAGGCTGGATCTTTCGGAGCTGCTCACGCACGTTCCCCGCCACAAGCTCAACACCTATCATGTGCGAATGGAGGACGATGCCCAGGCCGGGCAGGGAGAGGATCTCAGGAAGTTCATCCTCTCTGCGCTCAGTGCGAGTCACCGCAATGTGGTGAACTGTGCCCTCTGCCATCACACCCTGCCCATCTTTGAGCAGTTCCCTTTAGTGGACGGAACGCTATTCTTAAGCCCTTCACGCCATGATGAGATTGAGTATGATGTACCCTGCCATTTACAAGGTGAGCAAATCCACTATTCACACTCAGAAGGCGTTGTTGCTTGTTTACTTTACATATGTGACCCTGGACCACAAAACCAGTCATAATGATCAATTTTTTGAAATTGAGATTTACATATCATCTGAGGGTGCAAAAAAATCCAAATATTATGAAAAAAATCACCTTTAAAGTTATCCATATGAACTTCTTAACAATGCATATTACTAATAAAAAAAAAGAAAACATGATCTGTACTTAATATCCTAATGATTTTTAGCATAAAAGAAAAATCTATAATTTTGACCCATACAATGTATTGTTGGCTTTTGCTACAAATATAGCTGTGCTACTTAATATTTTGTGGTCCAGAGTCACATATTTAAAGAAAAAAATGTGTGTGGAGGTGTTATTTCACATCCGGGTTCCATAAATTACACAAAAAAAGATTTGCTGTAGAAACCTAAATTAATTCATTCATATATTACAAAGTTAATTATAAAGTTTAATTCTGTTTAAATTGAATGAAATTTTTATTATTTAAACAAGTTTCAGTTAAAGCAAACTTCCTGAATAATTGTTTGAACATTTCCAGTGTACCATATCAGTTGCTAGGTAATATTTAGGGATTCTTTTTTTATTTTATCAGTATTGGTTGATATTTATGGAAACCCGTTTCCACCACTAAATCAAAAATAAAAAAAGGTTATTGCAACTTGTTATCTCACAATTCGGACTTTTTTTCTCAGAATGGCATGATACAAACTCGCAATTTGGACTTTTTTTCTTGCAATTGCGAATTTGTATCTTGCAATTCTGACTTTCTTTCTCAGAATTGTGAGATATAAACTCGCAATTGCAAGTTATAAACTTCAGTTCTGAGGAGAAAAAAAGAATGATATGTTCACAGAATTGCAAGTTTATATCACGCAATCGCAGTGTTATTTCTCAGAATTGCAAGATATAAACTCACAATTCTGAGAAATAAAGTCACAATTACGTGATATAACGTTGCAAATTGCAAGGTATAAAGTCAGAATTCTGAGATATGAACTTGTAATTATGAGAAATGAAGTCAGAATGGTGTGATATAAACTGGCAATTGCGAGTTATTAAGTCAGAATTGTGAGATATACAGTTTTTTTTTCTCCTCAGAACTGGACTTTATAACTCGCAATTGCCAGTTTATATCTCACAATTCTGAGAAAGAAAGTCAGAATTGTGAGATACAAAGTTGCAATTGCAAAAAAAAAAATCTGAATTGCAAGTTCTGATCGCAATTCTGACTTTATTTCACGCAATTGTGTTTATATCCCGCAGTTCTGACTTTATATCAAGGAATTCTGACTTTATAACTCACAATTGTGCTTTATATCTCACAGTTCTGAGAAAAAAAGTCAGAATTGTGAGATAAAATGTCGCAATTACCATTTTTATTTTTTATTCAGTGGCAGAAACGGGCTTCCGTAGATACTGGATATTTAATAGTTGCTTGTTTCTCCTATTTTTCAATTTAGATGCCATCATCTTTAAAAACACTAATAATTTAATAGCACTGTTAAATTTAAATTTTAATCTGTCCACTGCTAATGTAATGTAATGTAATCTCATAATGAATATCCATTTTTATACTGTACATTATAACATTGCGATGCCTGAATTCACTTGGAACATTTAATATGATGATTTTTATTTTTAATCTGTTTAGACAAAATTGTATTGAATTTTAATATTGCCTATTTACTGCTTAGCAGCCATAAAATGAAAATAATTATTAGACACATTTTTAGTAGGGCTGGGTAAAAAATAGCGATTTCTCGATTTTAATCGAATCTTATTTTTATAAAGTGATATTGATTCTTAAATCACAAATCAATTAGTCTAGACTGTTTTCGGTTTATGAACGTCTCAGATTTGAAACTGTTTAATGTGGGGTGACGCATTGCTGTTGCGCCTTAATTCAAGAGAAGTCGCACATGGACTGATTGTCTCCTCTGCTTTAATACCAGTTTCAGCTCGAAATAAACATGAATAAACATCTGAAGGTATGTTGAAAAGAAAGTGTACAACTTTCTGTAATCCGTGTCCCGTGTTATGTAATCGCTCTATCAGTGTTATAACCGCACAAAATATCAATATATGATGGAAGCAATGTCTCGTATCTCATTTACCTCAGAAAAACATATTTGGTGACCAGAACTCATTAGTCAGCTAGAAAAATTAACTATATTTAGCATTTTTCTAAAAAATATGCACCATATAACATATTTATTATAGTTTTTACTGTTCATCACTGTTTAATTTGTTTGAATAAATCTGTCAAGTTTTTATGACAGCCACCATTTAAATGTTTATATTTCAAAAAAGCAATTGTAGTAGAACATAGTTATGTAATTGAAATTTTATTATTATAAAAACTTCATCGCACTGTCAGCATTTAATATTGTAGTAATGTAGTGCCAACTGACTCTAATATATATTTTGCAGCATTACTTGCGTTCTGCCAAGAAAATGTGGCATGTACTGTACCTGATGTATATCCAAAATAATCAATATTGAATCGAATCGAATTGAATCGTGAAATTTGTGTCAAAACCCAGCCCTAATTTTTTAGTATGTCCTTGTTTTTGCTATGGGTTCACAACATTGCAATTTTTTTCATTGAGTGTGTCTCTTTGCCCTGGTTAGAAAAGAGTTTGTTGACTTTTCTGGAACATTGCAGGCACGCTGTTAATGGCTGATATAGCAAAAAGAGCAAAAACTTTTCCATTCCCAGCTTTTTTTTTTTTCATTTTTATTAAATAACACTGAGCTGAGTCAGTTGATAAACTGTGCATGATAATACTTTTACCATAGCAGGAACAATTCAAGTATCATTAAATAGCATTTGAGAATGAAGTATGACTGTCGTTGAAGAGTAAAGCAAGGTTCTGAGCAAAGTACCAAGAACATAAATTACTTTGAGTTCATTGGGAATAGAGCGAATCCTTTTCTTCTCTCTAGTAAAGAAGCGAAGCAGCTGTGACAGATAATAATGCTTTGATCATGGCATGTCATTAAATCCCTATTAGAATATATTTTCATTAATTAGAGTCTAATTGCAGTTTAAAGGGCTTTCTGTTTATGTTCTAAAGGGAGGCTGATGCACCTTTATGCCATCTGTGTGGACTGCCTGGAGGGAGTGCACAAAATCGTATGTATAAAGTGCAAGTCCAGGTGGGATGGAAGCTGGCACCAGCTGGGGACAATGTACACATACGACATACTGGCTGCATCACCATGCTGCCAGGTAATCAATTTGTTTGTGCTCAGAAAATGCTAGATTATATACTTAATTACAGTTGAAGTCAAAAGTTTACATACACCTTGCAGAATCTGCAAAATGTTAATTATTTTAGCAAAATAAGAGGGATCATACAAATTACAAAACGCGTGTTATTTTTAATTTAGTACTGACCTGGATAAGATATTTCACATAAAAGACGTTTACATAGTCCATAAGAAAAAATAATAGGTACATTTATAAAAACGACCCTGTTCAAAAGTTTACACACACTTGATTCTTAATACTGTGTTGTTACCTGAATGATCCACAGCTGTTTTTTTTCATTTAGGGATAGTTGTTCATGAGTCTCTTGTTTGTCCTGAACAGTTAAACTGCCTGCTGTTCTTCAGAAAAGTCCTTCAGGTCCCAGATTCTTTGATTTTTAAGCATTTGTGAATTTGAACCCTTTCCGACAATGACTGTAAGATTTTGATTTGTTCACATGCAACTATTACAGAAGGTTCAAACGCTCACTGATGCTTCAGAAGGAAGAACGATGCATTAAGAGCAAGGGGTGAAAACTTTTGAACAAAATAAAGAGATGTGTACATTTTTCTTATTTTGCCTAAATATAATACTTTTTTCATTTAGTACTGCCCTTCAGTAGCTAAAGAAGATATTAACATGTTCCCCAGAAGACAAAATAAGTTAAATTTACCCTGATCTTCAAATTCAAAAATTTTCACCCCTGGCTCTTAATGCATTGTGTTTCCTTCTGGAGCATCAGAAAGCATTTGAACCTTGTGTAATAGTTGCATATGAGTCCCTCAGTTGTCTTCAGTGTGAAAAGATGGATCTCAAAATCAAACAGTCATTGTTGGAGAGGGTACACAAACATGCTGAAAAACCGAAGAATCCGTGCGACCTGGAAGTTTAACTGTTCAGGGCAAACAAGGGGCTCATGAACAACTCTCACTAAAAAAAAGCCCAGCTGTGGATCATTCAGGTAACAACACAGTATTAAGAATCAAGTGTATGTAAACTTTTGAACAGGATCATTTTTATAAAATGGATGTAAACATCTTTTAAGTGAAATATCTTATTCAGGTCAGTACTAAATAAAAAATAACCTCTTATTTTGCTAAAATAAGAGTTTGTAAACTTTTGACTTCAACTGTATATATAAATACTAATCAAATGCTCCACCACTCTCCATCTGCCTAGGCCCGGCTGAACTGCAAGCATTGTGGGAAACCTGTCATAGATGTACGTGTGGGCATGCAGTATTTCTCAGAGTACAGCAATGTACAGCAGTGTCCTCACTGTGGAAATCTGGACTATCACTTTGTAAAGCCATTCTCCTCGTTTAAGGTTCTCGAAGCTTATTGACAAAAGTTGCATTTGCATGCTAGTATTTTTCCCTGTTTTTTTTATTGATAGAATTACTTATTTTGGGCTCTTGTCGACACTTTGTGTGGAACTAGTTCTCTTTAGGAACAAAATAGAAAGGATCAAAGCATACAATGCTGATCGTCAGAGAGCGTGTCTTTTATTAAAAGAAAGAGGGTGTGCTTTTGCGTATATTCTAACGCCATCCTTGAAATGTTCGAGCTTGCATTTAAAAAACAAAGCAACAATACTGTGACAAGTGAAT
>NC_133373.1:32763896-32889102 GCF_049309525.1 Garra rufa
ACTTTTGACTTTACTTTGGCTTATGTATACATCTTATATTATTTATATATTATTATTTAAATAATGTACATATTTCATATATATATATATATATATATATATATATATATATATATATAAATGCATGTGTGTATTATATTTCATAAACAAAATCTAATAATAAATATATTTATATACACATCATAGAAATCATTTTAAAAAAAATGAAAAAAGCTGCTTAATAAAATAAATATATTAGTGAAAATATATAAAAAAAATCCAAAAAAAAGCTCTTAAGCTTTTATAAATCCTTGTAAACAATACTATCCAAGTTCGACAATTCCTAAATGCTATTCCTAAACGAAATCCAACTCTCACCACTGTAAACAAACACACTGCAGATACTGTTGATAAAATACTGCATAACTCAGTCGACACACCCACAGCCACATAGCCACGCCCCCTTTACTGCAGACACACCCAGATCTCACACAGTGCAGCGTCATCTCAGCAGAGAAATGCAGTGATGCTTGTCAACAAGCTCAGCACCAGTGTCCCACTAACACACACATGCACAGCCCAACCGCACGCGTATATCGTCCTGCCACCAGAGGTGCTGAGTGCGGAGATAAAAATAGCACAGAGCATGCAGACTGAGACCGACACAGAGAGCGAGAGAGAGGGGAAAAGCTAAAGAGACAGAGCAAAATAAAGAGTGATGCCCACCCGCGGCTGACGCGTGCCAGTTGGGAAATGCCAGGTGAAAACAGTCACACATGGTGGCTGTCTTTGGGGGGTCTTGTCCGGGCTGTCAGTACAGGTTTCTGTTGACGTCCTGTTTCGAGAAGCCTTGCTTTCTTCCTCCAAGGCTGAAAGAACCTGCTGCTTCCTTTTTTCCTCTCAGTCAGTTGCTCCAGATGCAGAGGACAGAATAAAGCCGGAGCCGGTGAACGGTGATGAAGTCTGTCTGGGAGGGAAGGAGAGAGATGTAATGCTCCATCCACACTAGTTTGGTACTTCTGCGCTCTCTAAAACAATTAAAGAGGGTATGGCTGGCTTGGGACGGGGGGCTGTCCTAAACAATGCAAGTCCCGCCTTCTGAGCATCTCACTCCACCCTTCTGATCACTTTTGACCAATCGCTGCAGAGACGCTTTGGACCGTTCATCAGCTGATTGGCGTACGACACAAGAAAAACATTCCAGCTTTATAGGCATGCGGCAGAGATGCGTAATTGGATTTGACAACACACAGTACATGTTTTCATGTCTGTTGGGTGGCAGAAGGGGAAATGAGGATGTGGTTTGTCAGGTGACTAGACTAATGTGTTTAAGAGCAGCTGTGGACCTGTGCTGGCTGATGTTCACAAACTTCTGATATCTCTAGTGTTGTCGGATGTAGGGTTGCGATAGATGTTTGTGGGGATGTCTTCCCTGGTTTCTACAGGACTCTGTCCTTCTGAGGATGGCCACTAAGTCCAGGGCTAAATGATTTATGGTTTCATGACTAAGAATAAAAAATGATCTCGGAAAGGTACCAGACGGTGACGTCAACCTGAGGCGCGCCGGATCGCCACACTCAGACTACAGTGGTCGTATTTATGGCCTTTGTGGATTTTAATCAAATCAGTTTAAAGAAATGTTTTTTAGTGTTTGATTCTAATGGAAAAACCACAATTAAGAGCTCTACAATATCTTACATGTTTCTTCTAGGCAGTTCCAGTCACATTTTCTTGGTTAAATAAACATAACTTACACTATCAGAAAAAGAAGAAAAAACAATACTATTTTTACATTAACAATGTAATCATTTGTTTTTTAAAGGCAAGCATGAACCTCATCATTTATTAAAATAACTCAAGGCAGTAACAATTTAAACAATATATTTTATTTGTGAACTTATGTTCAGCTATTCTTTTTAATAGTTAACTTTTACCTTTTGTTTTTTTTACATTTTGGATCATCAGTGATCAAAGCTCGGTAAATATTGGTCACAGACACTGAGATTTACATTTAAATTTCACTAAGCTTACTACTGACTGAAAACTCCATACAGTTCATGTTTTCATGCCATTTTAAGTCTTATTTTGATGTAACAATGTTATGGAAGCCCATTTCCACCACGGAGGAAAAAAATTCATGCCTTAAAAAGTTGACTTACTAAATTGAAATTTTGACTTCAAAAGTCATAATGGGATAAAAAAGTTGAAATTATGACTTGTCAATTAACAGCTAAAAAGTCAAAATTATAAGCTAAAAAGTCAAAATTGACTTAATGATATTAGTCTTATGATAAACGGGAACTTTTAAAGTCATAATTTTGACTTTATCTCATAATTATGACTTATAGTTAAAATTATAACTTTTAAAGTCATAATTTTGACCTTATAAGTCATAATTTCGACTTTTAAAGTCATAAGTTTTACTATTTATCTCGTAATTATGACTTAAATCATAATTTTGACTTTTAAAGTCATAAGTTCGACTATTTATCTCGTAATTATGACTTGAGTCATAATTTTAAAGTCATAATTTTGACTTTATCTCGTAATTGAGTTTCAAAGTCATAATTTTGATTATTTATCTTGTAATTATGAATTAAGTCATAATTTCAAAATTTTAAGTAATAATTCAGACTTTATCTCATAATTATGACTTTTAAAGTCATAATTTAGACTTTTTATCTCGTAATTATGACTTATAAAATTATGACTTTAAATATCAAAATTATGATTTATCTCGTAATTATGACTTTTAAAGTCATTTGTCTTGTAATTATGACTTAAGTAAGTAATAATATTTACTTTCAAAGTTATAATTTCGACTTTTTATCTTATAATTATGACTTAGGTAAGTCATCATTTCGTTATTTAAAGTCATAATTTTGACTTTATCTTGTAATTATGACTTAAAAAATTCATGCCTTAAAAAGTTGACTTACTAAATTGAAATTTTGACTTCAAAAGTCGTAATGGAATAAAAAAGTTGAAATTATGATTTGTCAATTAACAGATAAAAAGTCAAAATTATAAGCTAAAAAGTCAAAATTGACTTAATGATATTAGTCTAATGATAAATGGGAACTTTTAAAGTCATAATTTTGACTTTATCTCATAATTATGACTTATAAGGTCAAAATTATGACTTTAAAAGTTATAATTTTAACTATAAGTCATAATTTCGACTTTTAACGTCATAAGTTTTACTATTTATCTCGTAATTATGACTTAAATCATAATTTTGACTTTTAAAGTCATAAGTTTGACTATTTATCTCGTAATTATGACTTGAGTCATAATTTTAAAGTCATAATTTTGACTTTATCTCGTAATTGAGTTTCAAAGTCATAATTTTTATTATTTATCTTGTAATTATGAATTAAGTCATAATTTCAAAATTTTAAGTAATAATTCAGACTTTATCTCATAATTATGACTTTTAAAGTCATAATTTAGACTTTTTATCTCGTAATTATGATTTATAAAATTATGACTTTAAATATCAAAATTATGATTTATCTCGTAATTATGACTTAAGTAAGTAATAATCTTTACTTTCAAAGTCATAATTTCGACTTTTTATCTCATAATTATGACTTAGGTAAGTCATAATTTCGTTATTTAAAGTCATAATTTTGACTTTATCTTGTAATTATGACTTAAAAAATTCATGCCTTAAAAAGTTGACTTACTAAATTGAAATTTTGACTTCAAAAGTCATAATGGAATAAAAAGTTGAAATTATGACTTGTCAATTACGAGATAAAAAGTCAAAATTATAAGCTAAAAAGTCAAAACTGACTTAATGATATTAGTCTTATGATAAATGGGAACTTTTAAAGTCATAATTTTTACTTTATCTCATAATTACTTATAAGGTCAAAATTATGACTTTTAAAAGTTATAATTTTAACTATAAGTCATAATTTCGACTTTTAAAGTCATAAGTTTTACTATTTATCTCATAATTATGACTTAAATCATAATTTTGACTTTTAAAGTCATAAGTTCGACTATTTATCTCGTAATTATGACTTGAGTCATGATTTTAAAGTCATAATTTTGACTTTATCTCGTAATTGAGTTTCAAAGTCATAATTTTGATTATTTATCTTGTAATTATGAATTAAGTCATAATTTCAAAATTTTAAGTAATAATTCAGACCTTATCTCATAATTATGACTTTTAAAGTCATAATTTAGACTTTTTATCTCGTAATTATGACTTATAAAATTATGACTTTAAATATCAAAATTATGATTTATCTCGTAATTATGACTTTTAAAGTCATTTGTCTTGTAATTATGACTTAAGTAAGTAATAATATTTACTTTCAAAGTTATAATTTCGACTTTTTATCTTATAATTATGACTTAGGTAAGTCATCATTTCGTTATTTAAAGTCATAATTTTGACTTTATCTTGTAATTATGACTTAAAAAATTCATGCCTTAAAAAGTTGACTTACTAAATTGAAATTTTGACTTCAAAAGTCATAATGGAATAAAAAGTTGAAATTATGACTTGTCAATTACGAGATAAAAAGTCAAAATTATAAGCTAAAAAGTCAAAACTGACTTAATGATATTAGTCTTATGATAAATGGGAACTTTTAAAGTCATAATTTTGACGTTATCTCATAATTACTTATAAGGTCAAAATTATGACTTTTAAAAGTTATAATTTTAACTATAAGTCATAATTTCGACTTTTAAAGTCATAAGTTTTACTATTTATCTCGTAATTATGACTTAAATCATAATTTCGACTTTTAAAGTCATAAGTTTTACTATTTATCTCGTAATTATGACTTAAATCATAATTTCGACTTTTAAAGTCATAAGTTCGACTATTTATCTCGTAATTATGACTTGAGTCATAATTTTAAAGTCATAATTTAGACTTTATCTCATAATTATGACTTAAGTAAATCATAATTTTGATATTTAAAGTCATAATTTTGACCATCTCGTAATTCTGACTTTACAAGACAAAATGTCAAAATTATGACTTTGAAAGTCAAAATTATGACTTAAGTCATGATTAAAAGATAAAATGTTGAAATTATGACTTTAAATCATGACTTAAGTCTTAATAATTAATAATTAATAATTTATTAAAACTTAATAATTTTGACTCTCAAAGTCATTATTTTTACTTTTTATCTCATAATTACGACTTAAGTCATATTTTTTACTTTATCTTGTAAGTAAGTCATCATTTGTGACCCTGGACCACAAAACCAGTCTTAAGTCGCTGGGGTATATTTGTAGCAATAGCCAAAAATACATTGTATGGGTCAAAATTATTGATTTTTATTTTATGGCAAAAATCATTAGGAAATTGAGTAAAGATCATGTTCCATGAAGATTTTTTGCAAAATTCCTACTATAAATATATCAAAATGTAATTTTTGATTAGTAATATGCATTGTTAAGAACTTAATTTGAAGAACTTTATAGGTGATTTTCTCAGTATTTTGATTTTTTTGCACCCTCAGATTCCAGATCTTCAAATAGATGTATCTCGGCCAAATATTGTCCTATCCTAACAAACCATATATCAATAGAAAGCTTATTTATTGAACTTTCATATGATGCATACATCTCATTTTAACTTTTTTAATTTTGACTTTTTATCTCATAATTATGACTTAGGTAAGTAACTTTGGAAGTTAAAATGATGACTTACTTAAGTCATAATTACAGGATAAAGTCAAATATATCTAGGCTTCATTAAGTCATAATTATGAGATAAAAAGTCAAAATTATGACTTACTTAAGTCATGATTATGAGATAAAATGTCGAAAAAGTATGTCATAATTTCAAGTTTTTCAGGCATGACTTACTTGAGCTTCCATAGCCAATGTGGTTATATCTAAGTGTGTGAGTTGTTTACTTACTTTTTAATTAGTCTTCCCATTAACAGCATTACATTGTTCATTCAGACTACTATGATTTTTTTTATCATCCAATATTTTGAGAAGACATTGCCTCCCTTGCCTGCTTGAAGGAAATGCCCCTGATGATATAAAACATGGGTTGAAGTTTGAGTATTTATGTACAGACATAATATGTTCCCTATGCATGTATATATACACTCTTGATGTCGATTCTTCTGTCTTAGGGCCTTGTAAACAAAAGAATATCTGTGTTTCATATTCAGCACTATGTCCATCTCTTTATGTGTCTGGATCTGAGACAGGGAGTGGCAGGATGATACTGCATTAGCCCCTGGCTGCTGCCCAAGAAACTCCACACCAAAATCAATTTAGGCACTTGAGAAAAACAGAATGTGCCCGGCCACCATCTTTGCCTACACTTCTTCTGCAAAGACCTACCATAATGCCTCCTCAGCCATTATGCACCACAAATTCTGTCAACATTGAATAGGTGATTCATCCTCAATATGATTTATATATATTAACATGCATTTGTTGCCACATCTTCAGTGCCATGTATAAACCTTCCGCTTACAGAGTGGAAAGTTTGAGTGTGGAAGGAATCGAAAAGACTGTTATTTTGTTTCTGCTGATAAGCAGATGCTTTTAACCTAATGCAAATAACACTTCACCACTGACAGATTGTGCTCAGGGTGCAACCTGTTGTTTGTTTCAATTGAATTTATTAAGAGGAGGCGCCATTTTTAATCCAAAGTGAATGAAAACAAGGGTAATTATGGTGTCTACCCTGACTGAGGTTATAAGTAGTACTATACCTATAGGCTGCCTGTACCGGGAAGTGGATTAGTAGCTTTCTGTATTTTAGTAGTCTCAAACTCTTGGTGCCATCCCACCAACAGGAATTGATCTAACAAAGTTGCTTGAGGAATGAGTTTTCGATATTCACATTTGAAATGTCTATCTGTCAGTCTCCAGCATTGAGAAGCTGTAGTTTGCCATGAAGAGTATTCAGTGCACGTACAGTAAGAGTAAGTTTGAAAAGTTTTATCCCTCTGAGTAATAATGCTCACTTTTTCCAAAGTGACCTCAAAAATGAATCTCGTAAAACACTTTTGAAATCATTGTGCTCCAAACTACTTTCAGTCTGACACTGAACATAAATTTATGGTTTAAATAATTGCTTTCCGATTGTTACAGTGTGAGCTGTGAGGACAAGAAAGGTCAGAGTATTCCCCATGTAAAAAAAAATACAGTGTTTTGTCTCTATTTAGTGGCCTTGTATTTCATTAATATTATATTAGTATATTAATATTATATTATTATTAGGGCCGGGACTTTAACGCGTTAATTTAGATTAATTAATTACACAAAAATAACGCGTTAAATTTTTTTAACGCATTTTAATTGCACTTAGTTTTGCACTGCGGAACGTTTCTTACTGGATGAGATTCCGCGGACCGATTATACTGGAGCACCAACTAGCGTTTAGACAAGCTGCGTCCGTCCTAAATAGTATTGTATGTCCCAAATCGTAGTATGTTTAAAAAATTATTCCAAAGATTCCCGGATGGTCTACTTCTTAACGATCAATGCACACTCTTAACAGCTAATATTGCCCGCAACACACTGCGCCGTGAACGAGGATTCGATTAGAACTACAAACACGCATAAAAAGTGTTAAAAAACTACAAACATGGAGGATATACGCGACCAACGGACAGGTAGAGAAAGGGGTTTACGTGATAAATAATCAGTGTGTAACCTGATAAAAAATATTTTTTAAATGTTATCCGCGTTATATTCCATGTGCAGCAACATTTATAATGATAGGTTTGGTCATTAACGTTTAAATGCATAATTAAGCAAACACAAGAGCAGAGTTCTCGGCATGAAAGACTTGTTAAAGAACGTGCCTCTTGCTACACTTAATGGCAATATTGCATTGGTCTGTTGGACTTGGTTGAACAAAAATAAACAATATTTTGTTGCTTAAGCTTATGTATTCAGTCATTATTCAATGGTATACTAAAAATCCATGTAAAAATCTTAATTCTCACTGTTCTCAGGTCAAATATTTATATGCGATTAAAATGCGATTAATTTCGATTAATTAATTACAAAGCCTCTAATTAATTAGATTACATTTTTTAATCGAGTCCCGGCCCTAATTATTATATTAATTATATAATATAATTAATATAATTAATTATATTATATTATGTCACAACACATTAAAGAGCCACAAAATGGCATTAATTGTTTGAATTTCTTAAAAAAATGACAAAATGTGAAAGCTGAGATTTTTTCATACCTAACGTAACCTGCTCTGTCTTGTCTGTCTTGTATTTTATTTACTGCGTCAGAACATGATGTGCCATTGAAGAAAAACATACATTGTGGCACACCAACAAACAAGACAGAGCAGGTTACTTTTGGTATCACTGTAGTGTCTCAGTTCAAGCGGCACGTGACATAAACATGACATGAACACGACATAAATGTGAATAAACATCAGAAGGTATCTTGTTTCAAATGCGGAAAGACGTCAATACACACCATTTTTCAAGTTTAAGTCCACCAATGTCAATCTACTTTACTGTCAGGTTTGTTTGTGGGACAAAATGTCAGATTCAGCGTTATGATTGGTCCGGTCACCTGTCAGTCAAACTCCCAGGAAAGGGTCAATTAAATCTACCATAACATCACTTAAAGGAGAAGTTTACTTCCAGAACAAAAATGTACAGATAATTTACTCACCCCCTTGTCATCCAAGATGTTCATGTCTTTCTTTCTTCAGTCGTAAAGAAAAAGTTTTTTTAAGGAAAACATTTTAGAACATTTTTCTCCATATAGTGGATTTCAATGGTGCCCCAAGTTTGAACTTCCAAAATACAGTTTAAATGCAGCTTCAAAGGGCTGTAAGCGATCCCAGCCGAGGAAGAAGGGTCTTATCTAGCAAAACGATTGGTTATTTTCTAAAAAAAAAAAAAAAAAAGTAGTTTATATACTTTTTAACCTCAAACCTCAACCTCAATTCCGGTTCAAGACAGTTAGGGTATGGTATCTCATTTTCTCCTTCAACTTCAAAATCGTCCTACATCGCTGCAGAAGTACCGACCCAGTGTTTACAAAGTGAACACGCAAGGAGGGTCAAACGCCCTTTACAAAAAAAGGTAAAACAGCAATGTAGAAAATTATTTTTTCAACATACCCTACCTGCCATGAACTGAAATACACAGAGTTCACGTAGAGCTAGACAAGATAAGCTTTTGAGGTTAAAAAGTATATAAATTGCTTCTTTTTTTTTTTTCTTTTTTTTTTTTTTAATTAACTGATGGTTTCGTTAGATAAGACCCTTCTTCCTCGGCTGGGATAATTTAGAGCTCTTTGAAGCTGCATTAAACTGCATTTCGAAAGTTCAAACTCGGGGCACCATAGAAGTACATATTATGGAGAACATTCCTGAAATGTTTTCCTCAAACAAACAAATTAATTAAACATCTTGGATGACAAAGGGGTGGAGTAAATTGTCTCTAAATTTTTATTCAAATAAAAAATTGTATTCTTCTCCTTTAATTCAGTGTAAAATACAGACTTACACGTTACACAATCTTACTCCAAATCCACACACTCTGAAAAGCTAACAAGGAGAAATTAATGAACAGATTGAATTAAGTACATCATGAACTGATTGGATTGTGTTATACTGTAATGAAGACAAGTGTTGGGAGGGGAAGGGCTGAAAATGTACAAGTCATTTGAGCATCTTCCAGCAGTTCTGCTGCTGTTTCTGTATGAAACTGATACTCTATTACTGCATTTGTATGACACAGCATACAATTTTTTTGCCGAATCTGCAACTTCTGTAGGAAGCACTAAGAGAGGATGAGCACTGATGCGCTGCATGCAACATTCTTTTCCACAGGAGACCATCTGTGAGATACTTTGTATGTGCTTTTTTGTTGAGAATCATTTGATACATCAAGCTTTTATGACTCATATAGTAGGATATAGGGGAATATGGAGCTCCTTAGGAGATAAAACCACCTCAGATTTATGCAGAGGCCCAGACTGGTGCAAATTTGGTGCAGTTGATATTTATATGGTCAAAAAGTAAGATGATATGTATGTACATATACATGCAACTAAATGGGATCTTTATAAACTTATAGCAGAGTACTTACATAAATGCAATACATTTTAGTTGTCACACTATATTTATCAATATGTTTTAGTAAGATGATATTTAAATGCTTAGTTTATGGTCCAAGCTCTAGAGGACAAATATAATGCAGTGCACAATGATGATTGAAAGATGAAATAAACATTCCTCATCTATCCTTTATACTTCATACTATCTTTATACTCATGATTGCAAGTACTAAAGTAACGAAGGCAATATTCTGACTTTTTTCTCAAATTGCATGATATAAACTCACAGTTGCAAGAAATAAAGTCAGAATTGCAAGAGAAAAATCATTTTTTTTTACTTTTTTACTCACAAATGTGAGTTTGTATCTAGCAATTCTGAGAACTGTAAGCTATAAACTTGCAATTGGCCGAGTATATGTCATACAATTCTGACTTCATTTCTCAGAACTGTAGTTTATATCTCACAATTCTGACTTTATAACTCGCAATTGTGAATTTATATCATGTAATTCTGAGAAAAAAGACAGAATATTGCCTTTGTTACTCAGAATTGAGTTTAAATCTCGCAATTCTGACTTTATTACTTGCATTCGTGAGTTTATATCTCAATTCGGAGAAAAAAAAAGTCAGAATTGCGAGATAAAAATTGCAATAACCCTTTTTTCGCAACTACCTTTTTTTTTAATTGAGTGGTGGAAACAGGCTTCCATAAGATTGTGTACATCAGGTTTTTCAGCAAAGTTTTAATCATGTTGATAAACTTGCATTTCAAATGTGAAACAGCAGACTTTATAGGATCATAGGCCTGTTTTTGTTGTGTACGTTGTATGTCAGAGTTCACTAATTTAGCCCTTGTGATTATAGTGTGCCAATTTAATAATTTTATACCTAAATTCCATCATAAACATGTGTGGGTAGAAAAATGTTCTGTTCTAATCCCTGACAAATATGTACCCTTAATGTTCTGTGACTGCACTGACAGAGTTATAAAAAAAAAGTATGAATCAATCCACTGTCGATTGTTTTTCCCTGAACTTTGAGGACAAGGTTGGCATGCTTGGAATACTTGGTTTGTTTTGTAAATTAGAGCCGGAGAGAGGGCAATTGTTCAATCACAAATTATTTAATCTTGTTAATTAGGGTTTTCTTAAGGTAATTTCTAGTGTAAATGTGCACTAGAATATAGTAATGTATACGGTGTAAGACAAAATATATTTAACTGAGCACAATAAGGCCATTCATTACAGTCTCCCGAACATACCATGGGAAATGTTTAATTTATTTTAATCGTTGCAGTGAGCCAGAGGACAACTGAATGCGATTACGAGAAAAACATGTAGTAGAAAATCCAGGAGAAATGTCAGTCTAATGATTACTACAGTGTGCTAAATTAGCTAATTATAATTCATTAGCTAATTACATTTTCGAAGGAGGGCAGATAGATGTTTGCCTAGGGGAAACCCAGGATGCTCAAGGATGTGATGTGTTATTCATTGTAACGTTAACCACAAGATGTGTTTTGGAGAAAGGTCACAATGACGTCTTTAACTTCTTTGATCAGGTGATCTGACTAGATTTAACTTTTTCTCAGGTGTTTATATATAAAAAAAAGGCATATTAAAAATAAGCATTTTCTCCAGTGAACTTTTAATCACAATTCAATTATTGATTAACAGCAGAGTCTCACAAATTAGTTTTGGGAGAAAACATTTACTTCCTTTTCTTCCACTCTACAATTCCAAGACTTGCTAAGCCTTAAAGTGGTAGTTCATGCAAAAATGAAAATTACCCCATGATTTCCTCACCCTCAAGCCATCCAAAGTGTTATTCTTTCAGATGAATACAGTCGGAGTTATATTAAAAAATGTCCTGGCTCTTCCAAGTTTTATAATGGCAGTGAATGGGTGTTGAGATTTTAAAGTCCGATAAAGTTCATTTATCCATCACAAAAGGTACTCTACGTAGATAGCCCTGGGGTTTAATAAAGGCCTTTTGAAGTGAATTGATGTGTTTGTGTAAGAAAAATATCCATATTTAAAACTTTCTAAACCAGAATCTGTAGTTTCTGCTAACTGTCCTATGCATTTATGAACGAGAGTGGCGTTCCACCGGATGACGTAGGACATACAGTCAAGCCTGAAATTATTCATACCCCTGGCAAATTCTGACTTAAAGTTACTTTTATTCAACCAGCAAGTTTTTTTTTTACTGGAAATGACACAGGTTTCTCCCAAAAAATAATAAGACGCTGTGTAAGAGGCATCATTGTGGAAAAAAAAATACAGTACAGACCAAAAGTTTGGACGGTACTGTATATTTTTCTGTTTATTAAAGTTTTTACTCTACATTTGTGCAGTTTTCAGTGGGTTAGTGATATTTTTAAAATATATATAAATTAATAAATATTTTTTAAATGGGTTTCTATACAAAAACTGCTTTTTTATGTAAAATTCACTTTATAAAAGACCCACATTTCTAACTTTAATTCATGGGGATAACATGGATAATTTCACATGGTTTAGTGTAAGATTTTTGCCCATCTTTTGGAAAATCCAGTTTTAAAAGTAAAAAAAAAAAAAATAACTTTTACCAGTAGGTGGCTGCAGAGCTCCACTATTTGCTATTTGCTATTTGACCACCTGAAAGATATTTTTCACAAGTTTTTTCAGTTCAATTCATATCTACAGTACAGACCAAACGTTTGGACACACCTTCTCATTCATTTGAATCTTGGATCACCACACACCAAAGGCTGCTTGGCCTTTGCAAATGCTCATCTGGACAAAGAAGAAGACTTCTGGTCTTCTGATTTATCGTCAGATGAAACAAAAATATAATTGTTTGGCCACAATGATGTAGCCCTCATTTGGCGTAAAAAAGGAGAAGCCTTCAACCCTAAGAACACCATCCCCACTGTCAAACATAGTGGTGGGAATCTAATGTTTTGGGGGTGTTTTTCAGCCGGTGGACCAGGGAACCTAATCACAGTAAACGGCACCATGAAAAAGGAGCAACACATCAAAATTCTCAACAACAACATCATGCAGTCTGCAGAGAAACTTGGCCTTGGGCACCAGTGGACATTTCAGCACGACAACGACCCAAAACACACAGCAAAAGTTGTGAAGAAATGGTTAGCAGACAAAAACATTAACGTTTTGCAGTGGCCCAGCCAGAGTCCTGACTTAAATCCAATTGAGAATCTGTGGAGGGAGCTAAAGATCAGGGTGATGGCAAAGAGACCCTCCAACCTGAAAGAGTTGGAGCTCATCGCTAAAAATGAATGGGCAAAAATACCAGCGGAGACATGCAAAAAGCTGGTTAGCAATTACAGGAAGCATTTAGTTGCTGTAATAGCCAATGAAGGCTATTCAATTGATTATTGAGAAGGGTATGAATAATTATGGACATGCCACTTTTTGTTCAAATGTAAATAAAAGATGAGTAATTTTTTTTTTCCCACAATGATGCCTCTTGTACATCGTCTTATCTTCTCGGAGATGTCATTTCTAATAAAAAAAAAAAACTTGCTGGTTTAATAAAAGTAACTTCAAGTCAGAATTTGCCAGGGGTATGAATAATTTCGGGCTTGACTGTACACTGCAAAAAATGCTTTTCTTACAAAGGATTTTCTAGACAAGTAAAAATTATTTCGCTTGCAGAAAAAAAAAAGTCAAAATTAAGTGAGTTTTTGCTTAGAACAAACAACATAATCTGCCAATGGGGCAGATTATTTTAATTAATCTATAATTAAAATCTATAATTATTTTTCTCACCCCATTGGCAAATTATTTAGCTTGTTTCAAGCAAAAATGCACTTAATTTTGACTTGTTTTTTTCTGAAAACAAGTTGGAAACAAGACAAAAAAATCTAAGTAAGAAAAGCATTTTTTTTTTTGCAGTGTAGCCATTGGGTAAACTCCAGTGAAAATATGCTAGTCTCGCAAAGAACCAAGTTTTGTTTACAGCGAAGGAAAACCTCTCCTACTTTGTTGAAATCCAAGAACGATGGATTTGTTTCTTACAAGCATATATCTTTTCATTTCACAAGGGATTAACCAATGGGCTAGGTGTGGATTACTTGTGGATTATTGTGATGTTTTTCATCTGTTTGGACTCTGATTCTGATGGCACCCATTCACTGCAGAGAATCCACTGGTGAGCAAGTGAAGTAATGCTAAGTAATTTCTCCAAATCTGTTCTGATGAAGAAATAAACTCTACATCTTGGAAAGCCTTTCCAGGTAATTTTAATGTTTGGCTGAACTATTCCTTTGAAATAAAAACAAAGCCAGAGGGAACACATTAAACTCTTTGACTTGCTTACTCATTCAAACATCAGATTTATTTGCTGAGCGCCTCTATATCTGTCTCCCTTCAAAGTGAAAGAATTCAATTGTCTGTCTGCTTAAATCATTCACTGCTTTTTGACTGAGCAGAGACGAGACAATACATTACGCTCTTCCCTGATGATATTTTGAATGTTTTTGGAAGCTCCCTTGCATCTCATTTTTACATTTTATGCATTCTTACTCTTAGATTTCTCATGTTTTGCTGAGTCACGTCAGTGCAAAATTGTATATCAACCAGCAAAAACATCATCAGGGGGATTGAGGCGCCTGGCCCGCATTTGAGTGGATACTCATTAGGAATGAAACATGTTGCTGCATCTCTATAACAAATAAGTCTTAAACTCAATGATTCATTTATACAATATAGCTTAGTGCAGATATATTGATTATGGCTTTATAAATTGAATGATGTCAACACTTTCATAAAAAGATGCCATAATGTCATAACTCTCATCAAAACAAATTACCACCAAGTATTAGCACAGCACTGTTTTCTATGCAAAAGGTTTTAGTCTTAAAGGAATAGAACCATGGTAAACAGAAGCTCAAACGTGCTTACTTAATGCACAAGAACCCATAAGGTTTGTTATGTCACTTTTTATGCTATTGACTATTTTTGATTAGTTTTAGGTATGTTTTTTTTAATATATATATATATATATAATTTTTTAGTTAGTAAAAGCCTAAATTAAATCTGTTTATCATGTAAAGTGATTGTGTCACTTCGGGAGACTTAAGTTACAGTTGCGGTCAAAAGTTTACACCCCCCATCAGAATCTGCAAAGTACTAATTATTTTACCAAAATAAGAGGGATCATACAAAATGCATGTTATTGTTTATTTAGTACTAACCTAAATAAGATATTTCACGAAAAAGACATTTACATATAGGCCCTTGTTTGTCCTTAACAGTTAAACTGCCCGCTGTTCTTTAGGAAAATCTATCAGGCCCCACAAATTCTTTGGTTTTCCAGCATTTTTGTGTATTTTAACCCTTTTCAACAATGACTGTAGGATTTTGAGATCTTTTCACACTGAGGACAACTGAGGGACTCATATGCAACTATTACAGAAGGGTCAAATGCTCACTGATGCTCCAGAAGGAAAAAACATGCATTAAGAGCTAGGGGGTGAAAACTTTTGAACAGAATGGAGATGTGTAGGCTACATTTTTCTTTTTTTTGCCTAAATATCATATTTTTTCATTTAGTACTGCTCTTCAGAGGCTACAGAGAGTAAATACATGTTTCCCAGAAGACAAAATGTTAAATTTACCCTGATCTTCAAATTCCAAAAGTTTTCACCCCCTGGCTCTTAATGCATAGTTTTTCCTTCTGAAGCATCAGTGAGCATTTGAACCCTTCTGTAATAGTTCCATATGAGTCGCTCAGTTGTCCTCAGTGTGAAAAGATGTATCTCAAAATCATACCTAAAGGATTTTTCTGAAGAACAGCAGGCAGTTCAGGACAAAAAAGGGACTCATGAACAACTATCACTAAACAAAAAAACAAAAAAAAAAAAAAAAAACAGCTGTGGATCATTCAGGTAACAACACAGTATTAAGAATCAAGCGTATGTAACCTTTTGAACGGGGTAATTTTTTTATAAATTCAACTATTATTTTCTCTTGTTGACTCTTTATGTGAAATATCTTATTCAGGTCAGTACTAAATAGACAATATCATGCATTTTGTATGATATCTCTTATTTTGGTAAAATAATTAACATTTAGCATATTCTGAAAGGAGTGTGTAAACTTTTGACCTCAACTGTAAACTGCTGTCAAAAGTTCATATGGATTACTTTTTGTGTCTTTATGAAGTTTTGGTGGAATGGAATTTCAATGGAGGACATAAATCTCTAAAGTGTCTGAAATACTATTTTAATTGTGTTTGGAAGATGAACAGAAGTCTCATGGATTTGGACTCATATGTGACCCTGGACCACAAAACCAGTCATAAGGTTAAATTTGACAAAACTGAGATGTATACATCATATGAAAGCTCAATAAACAAGCTTTCTGTTGATATTGTTTGTTAGGATAGGACAATATTTGGCCGAGATACATCTATTCGAAAATCTGGAATCTGAGGATGCAAAAAATCAAAATACTGAGAAAATCACCTTTAAAGTTCTCCATATTAAGTTCTTAACAATGCATATTACTAATCAAAAATTACATTTTGATATATTTATAGTAGGAATTTTACAAAAAATCTTCATGGAACATGATTTTTACTTAATTTCCTAATGATTTTTGGCATAAAAGAAAAATCAATAATTTTGACCCATACAATGTATTTTTGGCTATTGCTACAAATATACCTTAAGACTGGTTTTGTGGTCCAGGGTCACATATGAGGGTGAGTAAATGATAACAGGAGTTTTGGGTGGACTATCCCTTTAAAAAAAAACATGGTAAAACATTGTGTGCCAAAGATCAAAAACAGTGGAACAGAACAACATCCCACTGAACATTGAATCAGTGCCTGTGTGACCCAGACTCAACTCCAACTGTGGGCCGTGACTGTGAGTTTCTCAAAGTTGGAATTTATGGCAGTATTGCCATTTAAAGACCACTTGTAACCAAGGCCAACGAGCAAAGATGCGTAACCCGATATAAAGAACACAATAGCTTGATTTCAGAACAATATATCAAGAGTTTCATGAACACCAAATGCCAACGGCCTTCCCAGTCACCGGCTCCAAACATGACAACATCATTATGGGGCATTTTAAAGCACAGAGTGTGGTCGATTTCAACATTTAAGAAGGAATAATATCACACATTTTTGGTCAGATAAAATGCAATATATATTTTACACTAACTTGAATTTTCAAAATGCAAAAACAACCCTTTTAGCCCCAAAATGATATCCCCACACTATCGATGTGTGATGCATTATGAGGTAATGTGACAACAGTGTAGTGTGTTGCTGATTCAAACAGATTACAGTTCCATTTTGGTGCTACTAAAGGAGTAGAAATGACACACTGCACTTTTGAAAACCTGATTAGACCGCTAATGGTTTCTTAAAAATGATGTAGGCTAATTTGATTTCCTTCACTTTGTGTGAATTATATTAATCAAGTATAGAAAACCACATGAGTAAAGGCATTCACTGTTCATAAATCATTTTAAGTAAACTCAGAAAGTTGGTTGTGCAGGTTGGAACATTTTTTGGAAAAAATAAAATAAAAAATTAAATAATTTATGTGACCCTGGATCTATTTGTAGCAATAGCCAACAATACATTGTATGGGTCAAAATCATTAGGATATTAAGTAAAGATCATGCTCCATGAAGATATTTTGTATATTTCCTATCATAAATATATCAAAATAATTTTTCTCTCCAACAGTTATGAAAAACGATATCTATTCAGTGACTCAGCATCTTGTTTTGCTGGCCAGGCTAGAAGGATTTGATTTATATTGTATGATCGCCCTCTAGTGGAGAACCACTAGCAGTTCATCAAACATCACGTGGTCAATCCAGGAACAAGAAGCTACTATCAATAAATAATACCAACACTAAACTATATTGTGAATGTAAATGGATTTATTTGTTTCACAAATGTATAAATATATAAAATGGTAATTGCATTATGTTATAAGGAGGTTAATATATATTGTTGGTTATTTGTTTAATATAAAGCATCCTTCTGGTTTGGTTTAATTTATTATTAGGACAATGATACAAAAGAAAGTGACAAGTCAGGTAAAACAGAACTGTGTTCTAGTTCAGACATTTTGAGTATGATGTACACATGGTTTGTTAGCCTTGTGTTAATTAGGAGCTTTTTGGCCCATTTCCTTCCAGCTCTTCCACAGCAGCAAGCTTTGGCTCTTACCCTTGGTGACCAAAAAGCGAGGTAGTTTATAGCCATTAAACTGGCCTACTCCAGCATCCTTGCCCATAGCAATCAGCATAGTAACATTACCTGATTGGGGAAAGGACATTGATCAGTCAACTGCTGTCTGAATTCAGTTTATAAAAGGACAGTTCACCCAAAAATGAAAATTCTGTCTTTAATTCTGTCACTCACCCTCGTGTCGTTTCCAAAGCCATAAGACCTTAGTTCATCGTCAGAACACAAATTAAGATATTTTGGAAGAAATACAAAAGCTTTCTTAGACAGCAAGGGTCCTACAATGTTCGAGGTCCACAAAGGTACCAAGAACATAGACAAAATAGCTGTTATTTTAGTTTCTGCGCAACAAAAAGTATTCTCACACTGTAGCTTCATAAAATTACGGTTGAGCCACTGTCACATGGACTATTTTGTTGATGTTCTTGGTACCTTTCTGGACCTTGATGTGGTAGGACCCTTGCTGTCTATGGAGGTTCAGAAAGTTCTCAGATTCACAAAAAATCTTAATTTGTGTTCTGAAGATGAACGAAGGTCTTACAGCTTTGGAACGACATGAGGGTGAGTAATTAATGACAGAAGTTTCATTTTTTTGTGGACTATCCCTATAATTTATAGGCTATAAAGAACTATGAGAAAAAAAAACTATATTGCTGGTTGATTTATGTTACCTGTGTGATATGAGGTTAAACATTTTCCTGTCAGGCTGTTTATGATATTGGTGGCTGCAACCGCAGCATGAAGTCCAGCATGATACGCCAACTTGGGTTCATCGAGATTGACACAGTCACCCACAGCATACACATTGGTAAAGCCTTCTACCTGCAGGTGCTTGTTGACCTTCAGAGCACCACTCTCGGTCATAGACGCACCTGAAATATCAGAAAAAAAAAGACCAAATATAAACACACAGAGTGAGAGTGAATGGGTGAGGAATCAACCAGTTAAATGAGATCATAAAAGGACTAAACTACAAGTCAACAAAGAATTGTGTGACATGAAAACATAAATATAACATTCTCCAAGCTTTGCAACTGCACAAGTACACAATCCTAACCAGGGAAGTGTAGTTTTTAATAAGGCATGATTATCCCTTATGAATTAGCCATAACTTTTATCATGCACACAAAATATGGGGTAATCCAAAAATATTCACATATATTAATAATCGGTGTTTGAAATGGTACCTATAAAAATGCTTTTCTCTTCACTTCTGGAATAAAAATTTCCTGATTTTCCTTCTTCAGTCAAAAAGCAATTGCGTTTTTTAAGGAAAACATTCCAGGATTTTTCTGCATATAGTGGACTTCAATGAAATCCGACAGGTTTCAGGTCCAAATTTCAGTTTCAATGCAGCTTTAAAGGACTCTATACGATCCCAGTTGAGGAATAAAAGAAGAGAAATCCCTTTGGAAAAGTCACACATGGTTAGTTCTTCATCTGTGTACTCTGGTTCAAAAAGGTAAGGTGGGGTTGAAAAACTCATCTCATTTTCTCCTGCAACTTTAAAAATTTTTTGGAAATAACTGATCGTTATTCCTTGGCTGGGATTGTGAAGAGCATTTGAAGCTGTTTTGAAAATTACAAATTTGCAATTTGGACCTTCAATATGTTGGGTCCCACTGAATTCCACTATATGGAAATCATGTTTTGTTCCAAAATGAATGAAATTCTGCTATTTTATGACTGTTCAGCGAATTCACACAAAACAGCTATCACCCAAATTCCATTTGAGGATGTAAATAAAGATTACTAAGATTAGATCGAATTTCAACAATCACAAATAACTATTAGCTCATTTATTACATACAAAAAGCACTTACTCAGACTGGACCTGTATGCCTCAGAGTTGATCTTACTTCCTGTGCAGCAGATAATTAGATCCGCAGTGACCTGATCGTTCTTATCGGTCTTGACCACCATGTCCTTCCGACACACATTTAATTCCAGCTCATTAAGGTTCGTCACTTTCCGCCCTTCATTCAGGTAAATAGGAAAAAGAGAAGAAAACAGTCGCACATTTTATGTTATTCGTTACTGTGCAAAAGCTATAGGCCATAAGTATTTTCCCCAACAACAAAACAAGGTTTTAAGACAGTTATTTCTATATTTTGATGTAGTGTGTCAGTAGAAAATATCAGTTTACATTTCCAAACATTCCTTTTGCCATTAATTGTAATAATCCAGGGAGATTTTTGTATGCACAAGAAATAAGTGCTCCACACAGAAATCTGATTTTACCATCATCCAGTAAGTCTGTGATTACATGACAGACTAAATCCAGATGAACTGTGACAAAATCTCCAAGACACTTGAAAAAACCTTACAGGTACCTGAAAAACTATGCAAAAGTGTACCTAGAACAAAAGCTGTGTCACACCGAATGTTGATTTGATTTAGTTGATAGATCACTTTGTTTCTATTTTTTTTACACAAGTGCCTAAAACTTTTTACAGTACTGTAGCTTTGCAGGAAGGTTTCCTCAAGCGTCTTGTAGATGTTGCCACTGTTCTTCTGGATTTAGTCTGTCTCAGTTTGTTTCTTCTTGTAAATGCAGACAGACTGGATGATGGTGAGATCAGATCTCTGTGTGGAGCACTGCCTTTTGTCAGACTACTTGTGCAAACAAAAATCTCACTGTATTGTTACAATTATTGGCAAACAGAATGTTTGGAAATGTAAACTGATATTTCCTACTGACACACTACAGCGAAAAAAAAAAAAAAGACAAAACTATTTTTTGTTTGTGAAAATACTTATGGCCTAAGACTGTTGCACAGTACTTTATATGTGGCCTAAAGCATAGTGCATGTAATCCAATATTGTATTATTTTGCATAATCAAATTTTTTATTTCCTTTTCCTGAAACGGCAAACTCCCCATATAGATCACATATGTAAGGAATAATGTACAATCAATCTAAACACTTTCAGGATGAGGAAAGTCCCCTTAGCCCCATACCCAACCTTAACTGGCTTCTAATTAAATAAATCAATAGGTGGACATGAAATATTGATTACAGCTGTTCGCTGTATAGTATTTTAAAGCTCTCATTAAGAAAAATATATGGAAGCCCGTTTCCGCCAATAAATAAAAAATAAAAAAGGTTTATTGCGACTTTTATCTCACAATTCAATTTTTTTTTTTTTCACAGAATAAATTGAGATATAAACCCACAATTGCAAGTTATAAAAAGTCCTCTCTTTCTGACTTTATTTCTTAGAATTGTGAGTTTATTTCTCAAAACTGCAAGTTTATTTCTCAGAATTGCGAGTTTACGTCTCAGTTTTGCCAGTTTATATCTCAGGATTGCCAGTTTATATCTCAGAATTTCCAGTTTATTTCTCAGAATTGCCAGTTTATTTGACTAACATGCAATTCTGAGTTTATATCACACAATTCTGACTTTATAACTTGCAATAGCGAGTTTATACCACACAATTCTGACTTTATTTCTCAGAATTGCAAGTTTATATCTCAAAATTCTGATTTTATACCTTGAAACTGCAAGTTTATCATCCAATTCATTTCTTACTCGCTTTTGCGAGATTGTTTTAACGTAATTCTGCTTTCATTTCTTAGATTTGTGAGTTTATTTCTCAGAATTGCGAGTGTATATCTCAGTTTTGCCAGTTTATATCTCAGAATTTCCAGGTAATTTCCCAGAATTGCCTGTTTATTTCCTGCAATTGTGACTAACATGCAATTGCGAGTTTATATCATGCAATTCTAGCTTCATTTTCACAATTCTGACTTTTTATCTGAATTTATATCACGCAATTCCATATCTCATATACATGTCTCAGAATTGCCAGTTTATTTCTCAGAATTGTGAGTTTATATCTCAGAATTTCCAGTTTGTTTCTTAGAATTTCCAGTTTATATTTTACAATTGTGTCTTTAGAATTCACAATAACGAGTTTATATCACGCAATTCTGACTTCATTTCTCAGAATTGCGAGTATATATTTTACAATTCTGACTTTATCCCCCGGTTTCACAGACAAGGCTTAAGCCTAGTCCCAGACTAAAATTTAAATCTGAGCCGTTTAAACTGAAAGAAACTTCCTCTGACTGATATTAACATATATCACTCCCTTTGTTTTGCCTCAAGATGCACACCAGCAATGTTTTTTCTAAGGCATGTCTATAAAAAAAATACTTAAATGTCCTAATTAAACTATTGCCTAATCCTGGCTAAATCTAATCCCTGTCTGTGAAACCAGGCCTCTAACTCGCAATTGCAAGTTTATATCTCACATTTCTGAGGAAAAAAGTCAGAATTTCGAGATGTAAACTCGAAACTGCGAGAAAAAAGGTAATTTTTGTGACATTAAAAGTCGTAATTACCTTTTTAAATTTTTTTTATTCAGTGGTAAAACACACACACACACACACACACACACACACACACACACACAAGAAGTTTTCTACAGTCATTCTCAGGATCTGCTTCCAGTTAAATTTGCTAACAACTGCACAACTGCTAATAGTATTATTTATATTGGAGCGCAATTACCAAATATCAGCATTCAAATTTGAGCCAATGTTTTTGTTTCTTATGTTTTGAAATGCAGCAACTGTCAGTGTGAGACAATATGTTTCCCATCAATTTCAATATCAATATCTGTATCAGCAACACTGGGTCTCCAGTGTCTCATATTTCTCACTGTAGTTCCCTCAGAAGAATAACAGACATGTGATGCCCCTGTAGATGCTAAGCAACCCTGACACGCAAGATCATTACCTAGTAACAGCTCCACCCCCTTTTCCAGCAGCACCTGTTTGGCTTGTTCTTTGACAGACGGCAATAGATCAGGATCAGCCACCTCCTCCCGCGGGTGGATCAAAATCACCTACATGAAATTTGCGTGAGACAATAAAAAAAGGTAACCTTACAATATAAAATGCAAAGTCCATTTGTGTGCAAATGCAGAGTTCTACCTTCTTGTCAGTAAATTCAGTCCTGATTTCAGCAGCCATTTCAACACCGGTGGTTCCGCCACCAACAACTACAACCGTGCCTGCTTCCTGGATCTGAAACATTACATGAAAATGTAAATAAGTCGCTTTTTAACAGTATAGGCTGTGTTGTCAGTTAACATCATATCACACTGTGGTTATGTAACAGCTCAAAATAAACACAACTCACCACTTTAACAAAGTCCTCATACTTCTGAATAGCTAACTGGTAGGTGTCCACAGAATTGTGTTTGCCTGGGAAATGTCCGCTTGTTCCAGTACACAGAATGAGGTGGGAATAACGTACTTGCTGTAGATGTAGATTAACATAAGCACTTACTGACGCTCACATATGCTCATTATTTGTTTTCTTTTGCTGGAACATTGTTATATTACATACCTTTTCATTGTCAAGCACAACTGTCTGCGTTTCGGTGTCTATCTGCACGACACGGCCTTGGAGGAAATTCAGTCCAAATGTCTCTTTGTATGGTATGAATGTCTGTTTGGCAAAACCTAGATGAACATACAAAATAACTGCATTAGTGAATTATTTTGTTTGTTTTATTACATTAGACATCTTATTATTAGCATACCAGGTTGAACTGAGGCACGCAGTGCTGCAACGTTGTGATGAAACGCATCCAGGATGTCAATAAGCATGAAAGGCACTCCATGATGTTTAAGGTGTTGAGCAGCTGCAATGCCACCAAAACCACCGCCAACAATCACCACATGGACATTATTGTCAATGGACACCTGACCACCCATAATGCTGCTTCACTACTGAGAAGAGAGAAGGAAAAAAAACAATTAAAATGTCTTAAGCTAAATTCAAAATTTCATGATGCATCCTTGAAAAGTGTTCGTTTCTTTTTTTTAAAGTATACATTTTGAACACACACACACACACACACACACACACACACACACACACACATATATATATAAGAAATACCCATTATTGCACATTTCTACACGTCTTTTTACTATGCATGTCCAAAAAGGCGATTGTACCTCAATTTGGAAGATAAGTAAGCATTCCTTTATCTTATATAGAAATGTATATATTTTAATACAATTACTTCACCCGAAATGCTTGGTAATAATAGATGACAAGATTAAGAAAAACACTGACGATAAATGTTTTAACATAAACAAAGTGGCCTACACCTATGTGCTCATATAATGGTATATATCCATATACTGTGCCTGCGATTAACACGTACCGCTATATTAAAGCTCATACAAATGCTCATAATCTTTTGCATGCAGCGTAAAAGTTTTTTTGTATACATACCAACTAATGTGTGGAGGCTTCTGATTGTATTCGGGCTTCGTTCTTCTACACGGATGTCTTCATGTCTTTCTGCTTATAGAACTGTATTATATCCAATAGTAGAGCGCGTAGTATGGTGGTGGGCGGGACTTTTGTGATTGAGTTGCATCGTAGCCAATGGCAAAGAACTTGGTTAGCGTCGAGTGGGCGTGTCTGTTTGGTTGCGTGAGTGGTGAAATGTGTACTTTTTTCCTCTTTTATACCACTGACTGCTGCTCTCATAAGAGGTTGAATCAGAAGGTCATTTTAAGAATAAGGAAAAGATAAATACATTTAAAACAAACAAATAAATAAAGCAGATTTACACAAATGTTGTCCAACTGCAGTAATCGTTGTGATTCATATTCCCAGATGATTCATCGAAACACTTTACATATCAGTGAAAGGTCAGAAGTCCAGCTGAGTCACGATGACAAAGTTTTCTTCAACTGATTTACTGTATACCAGATCTACGTTGTACATGTATTTTTCCAAGAATGAATATCAAATAATAATACGAAATATTATTTAGAAATATAACTGATAGCCAGTGTTGAGGAAAGTTACTTTCAAAAGTAATGCATTACAAATTGCTTCACACGGTAAAGAAGTAACTTAGTTACCTTTTATGGAAAGCAAAACTTTTGCGCTACTTTTTTATTAGTATGGTTGAACTGAATCAACGAAGGTCAGCAGAAAATACATTGGTTGATGAAATGGAATGTGTCATATTCTGAGTTTGCATTTTACTGTTTTTATTCAATTTGAGGAAATACTGGATCTGTTTTTGCGCAAATGAGATGAGTAAACGCATGTTACATGCACCAGTGTTGGGGGTACATTACAAGTAACGTGAGTTACATAATCAGATTACTTTTTTCAAGTACACTAGTAAAGTAATGCATTACTTTTTAATTTCCAAAAAAATATCTGAGTTACTTATTAAAAAATGTAACACACGTTACTGTGTTTTCCTATTTGTGACCCTGGACCATAAGTCGCACAGGGTTATTTGTAGCAGTAGCCAAAAATACATTGCATGGGTCAAAATGATTGATTTTTCCTTTATGCCAAAAATCATTAGGATATTAAGATCATATCCCAGGAAAATTCTTTGTAAATTTCCTACCGTAAATATATCAAAACTTACTGCGGTCAGGCCAGCCGCCAAGTCGAAAAGCACGGTCAATCTAGCCGCCAATATATTTCGGCGGTCGCGTATAAACTGCGTATTACGGTAATAGCGTCAGAGAACTGATCCAAATGGCAAAGCTCGTCTAGAACGCGATTTTTACCATAGTGCTCATATATATATATATATATACTCTCTGTTTCTTACAAAATAAGAGCCCACCCAAATCTGATTTATTTGTTATTTTGTCTCTACTTTAGGAAGCTATAAAAATAAAAGTTCTAGATTGCACAGACTACTTTCACCTCAGATTGACAGTGCACCTTGCCACAGTGCTAGCAGCAGAGTTTCAGGATTATCTGATGTGGAATTACAAAATAAGAGCCCACCCAAATCTGATTTATACACTGTTTTGTCTCTATTTTAGGAAGCTATAAAAATAAAAGTTCTAGATTGCACAGACTACTTTCACCTCAGATTGAGAGTGCTCCTTGCCACAGTGCTAGCAGCAGAGTTTCAGGATTATCTGATGTGGAATTACAAAATAAGAGCCCATCCAAATCTGATTTATTTGTTATTTTGTCTCTACTTTAGGAAGCTATAAAAATAAAAGTTCTAGATTGCACAGACTACTTTCACCTCAGATTGACAGTGCACCTTGCCACAGTGCTAGCAGCAGAGTTTCATGATTATCTGATGTGGAATTACAAAATAAGAGCCCATCCAAATCTGATTTATTTGTTATTTTGTCTCTACTTTAGGAAGCTATAAAAATAAAAGTTCTAGATTGCACAGACTACTTTCACCTCAGATTGAGAGTGCACTTTACCACAGTGCTAGCAGCAGAGTTTCAGGATTATCTGATGTGGAATTACAAAATAAGAGCCCATCCAAATCTGATTTATTTGTTATTTTGTCTCTACTTTAAGAAGCTATAAAAATAAAAGTTCTAGATTGCACAGACTACTTTCACCTCAGATTGAGAGTGCTCCTTGCCACAGGGCTAGCAGCAGAGTTTCAGGATTATCTGATGTGGAATTACAAAATAAGAGCCCATCCAAATCTGATTTATTTGTTATTTTGTCTCTACTTTAAGAAGCTATAAAAATAAAAGTTCTAGATTGCACAGACTACTTTCACCTCAGATTGAGAGTGCTCCTTGCCACAGGGCTAGCAGCAGAGTTTCAGGATTATCTGATGTGGAATTACAAAATAAGAGCCCACCCAAATCTGATTTATACACTGTTTTGTCTCTACTTTAGGAAGCTATAAAAATAAAAGTTCTAGATTGCACAGACTACTTTCACCTCAGATTGACAGTGCACCTTGCCACAGTGCTAGCAGCAGAGTTTCAGGATTATCTGATGTGGAATTACAAAATAAGAGCCCATCCAAATCTGATTTATTTGTTATTTTGTCTCTACTTTAGGAAGCTATGAAAATAAAAGTTCTAGATTGCACAGACTACTTTCACCTCAGATTGACAGTGCACCTTGCCACAGTGCTAGCAGCAGAGTTTCAGCATTATCTGATGTGGAATTACAAAATAAGAGACCACCCAAATCTGATTTATACACTGTTTTGTCTCTACTATAAGAAGCTATAAAAATAAAAGTTCTAGATTGCACAGACTACTTTCACCTCAGATTGAGAGCGCACCTTACCACAGTGCTAGCAGCAGAGTTTCAGGATTATCTGATGTGGAATTACAAAATAAGAGCCCACCCAAATCTGATTTATACACTGTTTTGTCTCTACTTTAGGAAGCTATAAAAATAAAAGTTCTAGATTGCACAGACTACTTTCACCTCAGATTGACAGTGCACCTTGCCACAGTGCTAGCAGCAGAGTTTCAGGATTATCTGATGTGGAATTACAAAATAAGAGCCCACCCAAATCTGATTTATACACTGTTTTGTCTCTATTTTAGGAAGCTATAAAAATAAAAGTTCTAGATTGCACAGACTACTTTCACCTCAGATTGAGAGTGCACTTTACCACAGTGCTAGCAGCAGAGTTTCAGGATTATCTGATGTGGAATTACAAAATAAGAGCCCATCCAAATCTGATTTATTTGTTATTTTGTCTCTACTTTAGGAAGCTATAAAAATAAAAGTTCTAGATTGCACAGACTACTTTCACCTCAGATTGACAGTGCACCTTGCCACAGTGCTAGCAGCAGAGTTTCAGGATTATCTGATGTGGAATTACAAAATAAGAGCCCACCCAAATCTGATTTATACACTGTTTTGTCTCTATTTTAGGAAGCTATAAAAATAAAAGTTCTAGATTGCACAGACTACTTTCACCTCAGATTGACAGTGCACCTTGCCACAGTGCTAGCAGCAGAGTTTCATGATTATCTGATGTGGAATTACAAAATAAGAGCCCATCCAAATCTGATTTATTTGTTATTTTGTCTCTACTTTAGGAAGCTATAAAAATAAAAGTTCTAGATTGCACAGACTACTTTCACCTCAGATTGAGAGTGCACTTTACCACAGTGCTAGCAGCAGAGTTTCAGGATTATCTGATGTGGAATTACAAAATAAGAGCCCATCCAAATCTGATTTATTTGTTATTTTGTCTCTACTTTAAGAAGCTATAAAAATAAAAGTTCTAGATTGCACAGACTACTTTCACCTCAGATTGAGAGTGCTCCTTGCCACAGGGCTAGCAGCAGAGTTTCAGGATTATCTGATGTGGAATTACAAAATAAGAGACCACCCAAATCTGATTTATACACTGTTTTGTCTCTACTTTAGGAAGCTATAAAAATAAAAGTTCTAGATTGCACAGAATACTTTCACCTCAGATTGACAGTGCACCTTGCCACAGTGCTAGCAGCAGAGTTTCAGGATTATCTGATGTGGAATTACAAAATAAGAGCCCACCCAAATCTGATTTATACACTGTTTTGTCTCTACTTTAGGAAGCTATAAAAATAAAAGTTCTAGATTGCACAGAATACTTTCACCTCAGATTGACAGTGCACCTTGCCACAGTGCTAGCAGCAGAGTTTCAGGATTATCTGATGTGGAATTACAAAATAAGAGCCCACCCAAATCTGATTTATACACTGTTTTGTCTCTACTTTAAGAAGCTATAAAAATAAAAGTTCTAAATTGCACAGACTACTTTCACCTCAGATTGACAGTGCACATTGCCACAGTGCTAGCAGCAGAGTTTCAGGATTATCTGATGTGGAATTACAAAATAAGAGCCCATCCAAATCTGATTTATTTGTTATTTTGTCTCTACTTTAGGAAGCTATAAAAATAAAAGTTCTAGATTGCACAGACTACTTTCACCTCAGATTGACAGTGCACCTTGCCACAGTGCTAGCAGCAGAGTTTCAGCATTATCTGATGTGGAATTACAAAATAAGAGACCACCCAAATCTGATTTATACACTGTTTTGTCTCTACTATAAGAAGCTATAAAAATAAAAGTTCTAGATTGCACAGACTACTTTCTCCTCAGATTGAGAGCGCACCTTACCACAGTGCTAGCAGCAGAGTTTCAGGATTATCTGATGTGGAATTACAAAATAAGAGCCCACCCAAATCTGATTTATACACTATTTTCTCTATATTTTAAAAAGCTATAAAAATAAAAGTTCTAGATTGCACAGACTACTTTCACCTCAGATTGAGAGTGCACCTTGCCACAATGCTAGCAGTAGAGTTTCATGATTATCTGATGTGGAATTACAAAATAAGAGCCCACCCAAATCTGATTTATTTGTTGTTCCCCTTCAGTCGAATCACTTCGACGTTACTTTGGGATCTTGCTTGAGAGACCAATCATCTCTGAGCCTTATTCAAAAGGCCAATGAAAATTGGCGAGTGGTGTGTGCGTGCCAGCCACACCCCCGTACATACGGGTATATAAGATGGCGGCGCGCACCACTCAAACAGACTTTTTGCTTCAGAGCCAATGGTTCGAGCCGTCTACAGCTGTTACTACGAGCGATTCATCTGCCGTCAGTTCTTCGAGAGTTCATGCTATCTCTCCGCTGGTTTTTGCCAGATCTAAAAGAGTGTCTTTCATCCCGCGGGCTGCCGTTTTCACGGCATCAACAAAGCCTTTGCAAACCAGCGAGCAGCCCCGGCGAGTGCACTGCTGCCCCCGCGGCTCCTCCCTGTGCAAACCGGGATCACAAAAGAGCAATTTCTCACAGCTGTTAAGACGTTCTTTTCAGAATGGCTTTTCGGCCGTGCGTTTCTGGGTGCGGTAGTTTCCTCTCCTCAGCGGACGGACATGAAAGCTGCCTCACGTGCCTGGGCTTCGAGCACGCTGACGCGGCTTTCATGGATGGTTCATGCCCACACTGTGAGAGCATGACCATGGACACGCTGAAGTCCCGCCGCTCGTTCACGAGCCGGCTCCTCCCGCCTTCCTCCCGCGGTCGGTCGTTAAGCCGTCAATACTTTTCGGCCGCCGCAGTGAGGCCTGGGGGAGACATTCAAATTACTGTAGAGAATGCTCCGCTGGGCCGTAAAGCCCAGCGGACTTCTCTACATCAGCGTGACCCCGTCGAGTTCCCGCAGCAGTACGCTTCCCCGCCTGCCGGGCTGAGCGTCTCCTTCGGTGCTCCTGCAGAGAATGAGATGTCTATCGCAGCATCAGAGGGAGAGTCAGATGGTGAGACGTCTTCTCCATTGGCGCAGCACCCCCCCGTGGTCGCTGCTCCTTTGGAGACTGATGTCGAGCTGTCGGCTATGCTCCTCCGGGCCGCCAGGGGGATCGGTTTGGAGGTTTCCAAAGAACCTCCGTCCGGTCCTTCCAGGCTGGACGATTGGTTCCTGGGGTGGGGGCACCGGCGGCCTAAACCAACACCAGCTCCGTCCCCTGCAGAGATACTCGCAGCCCGACATCGAGCTCCCCGTGGGAGAGGGACGCCGCCCGTTTCTCAGGGTCCTGCGAGGAATACCCGCAGGCGAGCCACGAAGCGTCCCTGAGGCGGGCACTCCGGAGGTGGAAAAATCCGCTCTTTGGGGGACGCGGACAACTGCGTCCCCACTTCCGGTGGAGGGCCGGGAGTTGCTGTACACAAAAAGAGTTGGGTATCTCACCTCCGGAGCTCCGGCCCCGTGTTTCCTTCCTGAGCAGCATTTCCACTCCTCGGAACCAGACTCGGAGCCGGATGTCGCCAGCGTGGGAATCAGGGAAGAAGGTAAGCGCTGCTCAACGCAGCCAGACTTTTCTCCAGGACGTTTATCCTTCTGGGATCAGTCCCCTTCCCCTTTCCCCCCCAGGCTGCCCCACCGCGGTCACGTCGGTCAACGTTCCCTTGATACCCCTGTCGACTCTGCTGGGAGCCTGGTTTCAGCTTCCCAGCCCCTCGCAGTGGTTGATACGGACGGTACGTCTCGGCTATGCGATTCAGTTCGCCAGGCGTCCCCCCAGGTACAGAGGCGTGTTTCACACTACTGTTCAATCAGACACACATGCCGCTGTCCTGCGTGCGGAGGTTGCAGTCCTACTGGCGAAGGATGCAATCAAGCCTGTCCCTCCAGCCGAGATGAAGTCAGGGTTCTACGGGCCCTACTTCATCGTGCCCAAGAAGAGCGGTGGGTAAAGACCCATCCTGGATTTCAGAGCACTGAATCGGCCCCTTCTCAGGCTGCCGTTCAAGATGCTCACTATGAGGCGCATGCTCACATGCATCCGCCCCCAGGATTGGTTTGCAGCCATCGACCTGAAGGACGCGTACTTTCACGTCTCGATTCTTCCTCGACACAGACCCTTTCTATGGTTTGCTTTCGAGGGTCGAACGTATCAGTACAAAGCTCTCCCATTCGGCCTCTCCATCCTCAACTATCTCGACGACTGTTTTCTCATAGCTCACTCGCGAGATCTGTTGTGCGAACAGAGGGACCTGGTGCTCCAGCACCTCAGCCGTCTGGGCCTTCAGGTCAACCGAGAAAAGAGCAAACTCTCCCCAGTGCAGAGGATCTCTCTTCTTGGTGTGGAGCTGGACTCGGTCGAGATGACAGCCCGCCTCACCAACGAGCGTGCGTTGTCGGTGCTAAACTGTCTGGAAACAATCAGACAAGAAACAGCGGTTCCTCTCAAAACATTTCAGAGGCTCCTGGGGCATATGGCAGCTGCAGCCGCGGTCACGACCGCTTCAGAACTGGTTATACGATCGAGTCCCGAGATGGGCATGGCACCGTGGCGCACTCCGGATTGGCGTTTCCCCGCAGTGTCGCCGCCTATTCAGCCCGTGGTCCGACCCTGCTTTCCTACGGGCAGGGGTGCCCCTAGGACAGGTGTCCAGGCACACCGTGGTCTACACGGATGCCTCCACCATGGGTTGGGGTGCTGTATGCAACGGGCAAGCAGCATCGGGCTCCTGGACAGGACCTCGACTGCAGTGGCATATCAATTGCCTCGAGTTGCTGGCGGTGTTTCTGGCCCTTCGCCGCTTCCGACCGGTGTTGCCTCAGAAACACATGCTTGTTCGTACCGACAGCACTGCGACCGTAGCTTACATCAACTGTCAGGGTGGTCTTCGCTCCCGTCGCATGTCACAACTCGCCCGCCGTCTGCTCCTTTGGAGTCAAACGTGGCTGAAATCGCTACGTGCCATTCAAATACCAGGGGAACTCAACCGTGTGGCCGATCAGCTCTCACGGCAGTCCACCCACCCTGGAGAAAGGCGACTCCACCCCGAGACAGTCCAGCTGATTTGGAGCCATTTCGGGGAGGCCCAGATAGATCTGGAAAATCCCCTTGAGGAAGGACCATTCTTTCTCAGGAGATGGGCACAATTTGGCACCCGGGTCCCGATCTATGGAACCTGCACGTCTGGCTCCTGGACGGGACGCGTCAGACCTCGCTGGCCTCCCACAGGCCGTAGTAAACACTATCACTCAGTCCAGGGCTCCCTCTACAAGGCAGGCTTATGCACTGAAGTGGGGTCTGTTCGTCGACTGGTGCTCCTCTCGAGTAGAGGACTCCCAGAGATGCACGATTGCAGTTGTGCTTTCCTTCCTGCAAGAGATGTTGGAGCGCAGGCTGTCCCCTTCGACTCTCAAAGTGTACGTTGCGGCCATCGCAGTGTATCACGATGCAGTGGATGGAACATCCCTAGGTAAGCACCCACTGTTCGTGAGGTTCCTTAGAGGTGCCAGGAGACTCAATCCTCCCATACCGCACCTCGTACCCTCTTGGGACCTTTCCGTCGCCCTTCGTGGCCTGTAGGACGCTCCATTTGAGCCACTCGCCTCAGTTGAGCTAAAAAAAATATCTGTCACTCAAGACAGCGCTCCTGACGGCGCTGGCCTCCATCAAGAGGGTAGGGGACCTACAAGCCTTCTCTGTCGACGAAGCGTGCCTAGAGTTCGGGCCCGGCGATTCTCATGTTATCCTGAGACCCCGGCCCGGTTATGTGCCCAAGGTTCCCACCACGCCTTTCCGCGATCAGGTGGTGAACCTGCAAGCTCTGCCTCTGGAGGAGGCAGATCCAACCGCTGCGCTACTGTGCCCAGTTCGTGCTCTGCGTACATACGTGGACCGCACTCGGCCCTTTAGACGTAGCCAGCAGCTCTTTGTCTGTTTTGGAGGTCAGCAGAAAGGGAATGCTGTCTCTAAACAGAGGTTGGCCCACTGGGTGGTCGAGGCCATCTCCCTGTCTTATTTATACCAGGGAGAGCCATGCCCCTTAGGACTTCGAGCCCACTCAACAAGGAGTGTTGCCTCGTCCTATGCGTTGGCTCATGGCGCCTCTCTAACAGACATCTGCAGAGCTGCGGGTTGGGCGACACCTAATACCTTCGCCAGGTTTTATAACCTCTGCGTAGAGGCCGTGTCTTCCCGTGTCTTAACATAAGACATCAGGCAAACGGGAGACCGGCTGGTGCCGGCTTGCTGCGCCATTCCTTCGGGATCCGTGCGCCATTTCCCAGCTGTTCCCTCCAAGAAGCGAACCTGGGCCCTCCATGCCCCGCAGTCAGCCTAGTGTGGAGTAGTTACTGACTGTGCTCCTGCCGGGTCTCCTTCGCCCCGCAAGGTTGTGGCAAAATACTTCAGTATTATTCCCCCGGTCAGCCAGAAGGCCGTGGTTTCCCTCGTGTATCCCTAGCCCCTATGGATACATTGAATTATTCTCATTCCACATGTAAAATATCTCATGTGCTCCGCCCCCCCAACCCCTGCTTCAGTAACGTAACCTTCCAGGGCGTTGGGAAGGTTACGTTACAATAGCCGCCTGCGGTCACTTCTGAAAGGACCTGCCTGCACGTGGCGTTGGCGTAACGCGGCGTCAGGGTCGTGGCCTTTTCCATGGGTCTAAGTTCCCAATGTAACGTCGAACAGAGACGTTACATTCCCCTGCCACGACCTGACGTCGCGCTGACGCCAGGCTCTCCCGGCTCTTCAGCAAAAGCCTGTTTGAGTGGTGCGCGCCACCATCTTATATACCTGTACGTACGGGGGTGTGGCTGGCACGCACACACCACTCGCCAATTTTCATTGGCCTTTTGAATAAGGCTCAGAGATGATTGGTCTCTCAAGCAAGATCCCAATGTAACGTCGAAGTGATTCGACTGAAGGGGAACAACAAATAAATCAGATTTGGGTGGGCTCTTATTTTGTAATTCCACACCAGATAATACTGAAACTCTGCTGCTAGCACTGTGGCAAGCTGCACTGTCAATCTGAGGTGAAAGTAGTCTGTGCAATCTAGAACTTTTATTTTTATAGCTTCCTAAAGTAGAGACAAAATAACAAATAAATCAGATTTGGATGGGCTCTTATTTTGTAATTCCACACCAGATAATACTGAAACTCTGCTGCTAGCACTGTGGCAAGGTGCACTGTCAATCTGAGGTGAAAGTATTCTGTGCAATCTAGAACTTTTATTTTTATAGCTTCTTATATTAGAGACAAAACAGTGTATAAATCAGATTTGGGTGGTCTCTTATTTTGTAATTCCACATCAGATAATCCTGAAACTCTGCTGCTAGCCCTGTGGCAAGGTGCACTGTCAATCTGAGGTGAAAGTAGTCTGTGCAATCTAGAACTTTTATCTTTATAGCTTCCTAAAGTAGAGACAAAATAACAAATAAATCAGATTTGGATGGGCTCTTATTTTGTAATTCCACATCAGATAATCCTGAAACTCTGCTGCTAGCACTGTGGCAAGGTGCACTGTCAATCTGAGGTGAAAGTAGTCTGTGCAATCTAGAACTTTTATTTTTATAGCTTCTTAAAGTAGACAAAACAGTGTATAAATCAGATTTGGATGGGCTCTTATTTTGTAATTCCACATCAGATAATCCTGAAACTCTGCTGCTAGCCCTGTGGCAAGGTGCACTGTCAATCTGAGGTGAAAGTAGTCTGTGCAATCTAGAACTTTTATTTTTATAGCTTCTTAAAGTAGAGACAAAACAGTGTATAAATCAGATTTGGATGGGCTCTTATTTTGTAATTCCACATCAGATAATCCTGAAACTCTGCTGCTAGCCCTGTGGCAAGGTGCACTGTCAATCTGAGGTGAAAGTAGTCTGTGCAATCTAGAACTTTTATTTTTATAGCTTCTTAAAGTAGAGACAAAACAGTGTATAAATCAGATTTGGGTGGGCTCTTATTTTGTAATTCCACATCAGATAATCCTGAAACTCTGCTGCTAGCACTGTGGCAAGGTGCACTGTCAATCTGAGGTGAAAGTAGTCTGTGCAATCTAGAACTTTTATTTTTATAGCTTCTTAAAGTAGAGACAAAACAGTGTATAAATCAGATTTGGGTGGGCTCTTATTTTGTAATTCCACATCAGATAATCCTGAAACTCTGCTGCTAGCACTGTGGCAAGGTGGGCTCTCAATCTGAGGTGAAAGTAGTCTGTGCAATCTAGAACTTTTATTTTTATAGCTTCCTAAAGTAGAGACAAAACAGTGTATAAATCAGATTTGGGTGGGCTCTTATTTTGTAATTCCACATCAGATAATCCTGAAACTCTGCTGCTAGCACTGTGGCAAGGTGCACTGTCAATCTGAGGTGAAAGTATTCTGTGCAATCTAGAACTTTTATTTTTATAGCTTCCTAAAGTAGAGACAAAACAGTGTATAAATCAGATTTGGGTGGTCTCTTATTTTGTAATTCCACATCAGATAATCCTGAAACTCTGCTGCTAGCCCTGTGGCAAGGAGCACTCTCAATCTGAGGTGAAAGTAGTCTGTGCAATCTAGAACTTTTATTTTTATAGCTTCTTAAAGTAGAGACAAAATAACAAATAAATCAGATTTGGATGGGCTCTTATTTTGTAATTCCACATCAGATAATCCTGAAACTCTGCTGCTAGCACTGTGGTAAAGTGCACTCTCAATCTGAGGTGAAAGTAGTCTGTGCAATCTAGAACTTTTATTTTTATAGCTTCCTAAAGTAGAGACAAAATAACAAATAAATCAGATTTGGATGGGCTCTTATTTTGTAATTCCACATCAGATAATCCTGAAACTCTGCTGCTAGCACTGTGGTAAAGTGCACTCTCAATCTGAGGTGAAAGTAGTCTGTGCAATCTAGAACTTTTATTTTTATAGCTTCCTAAAATAGAGACAAAACAGTGTATAAATCAGATTTGGGTGGGCTCTTATTTTGTAATTCCACATCAGATAATCCTGAAACTCTGCTGCTAGCACTGTGGCAAGGTGCACTGTCAATCTGAGGTGAAAGTAGTCTGTGCAATCTAGAACTTTTATTTTTATAGCTTCCTAAAGTAGAGACAAAACAGTGTATAAATCAGATTTGGGTGGGCTCTTATTTTGTAATTCCACATCAGATAATCCTGAAACTCTGCTGCTAGCCCTGTGGCAAGGAGCACTCTCAATCTGAGGTGAAAGTAGTCTGTGCAATCTAGAACTTTTATTTTTATAGCTTCTTAAAGTAGAGACAAAACAGTGTATAAATCAGATTTGGGTGGGCTCTTATTTTGTAATTCCACATCAGATAATCCTGAAACTCTGCTGCTAGCACTGTGGTAAAGTGCACTCTCAATCTGAGGTGAAAGTAGTCTGTGCAATCTAGAACTTTTATTTTTATAGCTTCCTAAAATAGAGACAAAACAGTGTATAAATCAGATTTGGGTGGGCTCTTATTTTGTAATTCCACATCAGATAATCCTGAAACTCTGCTGCTAGCACTGTGGCAAGGTGCACTGTCAATCTGAGGTGAAAGTAGTCTGTGCAATCTAGAACTTTTATTTTTATAGCTTCCTAAAGTAGAGACAAAATAACAAATAAATCAGATTTGGATGGGCTCTTATTTTGTAATTCCACATCAGATAATCCTGAAACTCTGCTGCTAGCCCTGTGGCAAGGAGCACTCTCAATCTGAGGTGAAAGTAGTCTGTGCAATCTAGAACTTTTATTTTTATAGCTTCCTAAAATAGAGACAAAACAGTGTATAAATCAGATTTGGGTGGGCTCTTATTTTGTAATTCCACATCAGATAATCCTGAAACTCTGCTGCTAGCCCTGTGGCAAGGTGCACTGTCAATCTGAGGTGAAAGTAGTCTGTGCAATCTAGAACTTTTATTTTTATAGCTTCTTAAAGTAGAGACAAAACAGTGTATAAATCAGATTTGGGTGGGCTCTTATTTTGTAATTCCACATCAGATAATCCTGAAACTCTGCTGCTAGCACTGTGGCAAGGTGGGCTCTCAATCTGAGGTGAAAGTAGTCTGTGCAATCTAGAACTTTTATTTTTATAGCTTCCTAAAGTAGAGACAAAACAGTGTATAAATCAGATTTGGGTGGGCTCTTATTTTGTAATTCCACATCAGATAATCCTGAAACTCTGCTGCTAGCACTGTGGCAAGGTGCACTGTCAATCTGAGGTGAAAGTATTCTGTGCAATCTAGAACTTTTATTTTTATAGCTTCCTAAAGTAGAGACAAAACAGTGTATAAATCAGATTTGGGTGGTCTCTTATTTTGTAATTCCACATCAGATAATCCTGAAACTCTGCTGCTAGCCCTGTGGCAAGGAGCACTCTCAATCTGAGGTGAAAGTAGTCTGTGCAATCTAGAACTTTTATTTTTATAGCTTCTTAAAGTAGAGACAAAATAACAAATAAATCAGATTTGGATGGGCTCTTATTTTGTAATTCCACATCAGATAATCCTGAAACTCTGCTGCTAGCACTGTGGTAAAGTGCACTCTCAATCTGAGGTGAAAGTAGTCTGTGCAATCTAGAACTTTTATTTTTATAGCTTCCTAAAGTAGAGACAAAATAACAAATAAATCAGATTTGGATGGGCTCTTATTTTGTAATTCCACATCAGATAATCATGAAACTCTGCTGCTAGCACTGTGGCAAGGTGCACTGTCAATCTGAGGTGAAAGTAGTCTGTGCAATCTAGAACTTTTATTTTTATAGCTTCCTAAAGTAGAGACAAAATAACAAATAAATCAGATTTGGATGGGCTCTTATTTTGTAATTCCACATCAGATAATCCTGAAACTCTGCTGCTAGCCCTGTGGCAAGGAGCACTCTCAATCTGAGGTGAAAGTAGTCTGTGCAATCTAGAACTTTTATTTTTATAGCTTCCTAAAATAGAGACAAAACAGTGTATAAATCAGATTTGGGTGGGCTCTTATTTTGTAATTCCACATCAGATAATCCTGAAACTCTGCTGCTAGCACTGTGGCAAGGTGCACTGTCAATCTGAGGTGAAAGTAGTCTGTGCAATCTAGAACTTTTATTTTTATAGCTTCCTAAAGTAGAGACAAAATAACAAATAAATCAGATTTGGGTGGGCTCTTATTTTGTAAGAAACAGAGAGTATATATATATATATATATATATATATATATATGAGCACTATGGTAAAAATCGCGTTCTAGACGAGCTTTGCCATTTGGATCAGTTCTCTGACGCTATTACCGTAATACGCAGTTTATACGCGACCGCCGAAATATATTGGCGGCTAGATTGACCGTGCTTTTCGACTTGGCGGCTGGCCTGACCGCAGTGAGAATCGAGCATCACTGATCACCCACTGCACATATGAACTTTAACAATCCAGTCCAGAATTACTAACCCACCAGCACATAGGCCTACATCTCACGTCTTAGTTTAAACTATTAATTTGTTAATATAGATTTCAAAAGCCCTTTCAGCTAGTTAATTTTAAACACATTTGGGATTATTTCAGATTCTGTTGACATGTAGACACCGATGACATTACGTTACCCAAAATGCAAAATAAAGACATTCAGTTTTCATTTTAGATATTAAAGCATTTACATTTCAAACACAAATTGACTAACATTTTGCAACATAGATACAACAGGACACAAAATGCGGATGTAAACCAAAGATATGATGGTAAGGCTGTTCTAGCAGGTTCATTCAGCCACATTGCATTCTGAACAGTCTTTATGTTGTTTATACTGTACAGTTAATACAGAATTTATTTGAAAAGCTTAAACTTTTTTAGAAAGGGCTGCACAGTCTCTTTAGGGTAGGGCTTCAGTGCAAGACATGTGGGGATATTCTCTGGCTGCTCCATCCATAGTTTATGTGCAATGTCTTTTTCACGTAGAGTGCTGGAAAGAGTGGAGAGAGAAGCCTCATCTGGTGCCTGTGGGAAGAAATATTTTTTAGAACTACAAAATGCGTTCATATATAAATTAAATTAAATAATCTGTCAATTGTTCATGTCACTTATACGTATGCAAACGGCGTTAATAATAGTATTAGTTAACAATTAGAAATCAAAGACTACTATCCAGCACTGCAGAGACTGAAGCACATGTACATGTGATGTAATTGCAGTACTAACCTGCAGCACTACTTTGTGCATGCTGTCCAGTTCTGCCAGGTATTCCTGAGTATCAGGGTCACTGTAGTGTAAATGAATGGCAGCGGTGGCCGCATGACAGGCTTGAGTTATAACCGCTCCTAAAGGCCATGATAAAGTGTGGATCAGGTCTGATCTAACGATCACGTACTGGACTAAACGCCTGGACGTGCCACTACTCGGCGTTGCCATTTTATTGAATGTGAAAATAGCCAGACCGGAAATGACACGGTCAGCGGGTTCATGTTTACGTTCCGGGTTTATTTCTTCCCCTCACTAAAATGTTTGACTGGATGCCATCTAGTGGTTGTTTGAGTACTCTGCTGATTAATTTGTATACCGGTATGCATACATAATAAAAAAAAGTTTTAATTTAGTTTTACTTAACTATAACCAGCCTGGGAGACCAACCTGATCTCTGGTAAAGATTTATATACTGTAAATATTTAGTGAGCCGCAATTTTTCTAGTTAAAATAAACTAACTAAACCTCGATTGCCTCACACATGTGAGAATAACTCAAAAACACGTTTTATTACACCAATGAGAATTTGATCATTCAAAACAATGCATGTTTTTCTCTCTATAGAAAAAGTATATAAACTATCAGTCAAAAGTTTTTGAACAGAAAGTTTTTTAATACTTTTTAAAGAGGTCTCGTCTGCTCACAAATTGAATGCCTGGGGTCCGTTCTTCGTACCTCGCTTACTACATCCAAGATCAAATGACACATCTAAGATCAAATCATCGCGCTAACTATGAGCTCGCTATTCCGGTTCTCCGAACGCACCTGTTGTTGATGATTAGTATAGCTGGATGAAGTTATTTGAGATCACTGGGTGGCTTAAAAGGGGATACGTATCGATAGTAGAAACATTGATCGGCAACTCTTTGATTGGTCGGCGAACATGACGAAGGAGCGCGCTCAGTATTTTTCTGCAGCAGAGCAAGAACTCTTGATTGAGGGATTTCAGGAGTTTCAGAGTTTATTTAAAACGCAAGGGAACACTGCAAAGGCTGGAAAAGCAAAGAGAGAGGGCTGGCAAAAAGTTGTGAACACATTAAATGCGTTAATGCTGCCCATGTTACATGTTTTTTCCTTGATATGTTATTTTATTTATATTTTTATTTTTTTATACACTACTGTTCAAAAGTTTGGGGTCAGTAAGACTTGTAATAGTCTTTAAAGAAGTCTCTTATACTCATCAAGGCTGCATTTATTTGATTAAAAATACAGAAAAAAACAGTAATAGTGCAAAATGTTTTTACAATATAAAATAATGTTTTTTTTTATTATTATTTTAACATACTTTAAAATAGAATTTATTCCTGTGATGAAAAGCTGAATTTTTATCAGCTGTTACTCCAGTCTTAAGTGTCACATGATCCTTCAGAAATCATTCTAATATGCTGATTTATCATTAGAATGATCAATGTTGGATAATATCAACAGTTGTGCTGCCAAATATTTTTTGGAACCTCTGATATATATATATATATATACCATAGACTGTAAAAAAAGATATATACTTTCTTGCAAGATACTTTTTTTTCCCCACGTGAGTCAGTCCGCGTCAGTCGTGCTCTTTAACCAATCAGATGTGACCTCGCCATTTCAACCAATCATAACCCGCCAGGAGCGCAGCCTAAATCCTGTTTACATGAAATAAAACCTGCTCCAGAGCAGGTTTAAGCTTGCGCACCTGTTGCTATGACAGCAAGTCCCGGATGAGCTTCGAAGAACCGAGCGATCCAAGATCACGCAAAATCGTCAACAATCAAATCCAGCTAACTTAGTTAGCGAGGTACGAAGAACGGACCCCTGGATTTATTTGATCCAAAGTACAGCAAAAACAGTAACATTTTGACATATTTTTAATAACTGTTTTCTATTTGAATATATTTTAAAATGTAATTTATTCCTGTGATTTCAAAGCTGAATTTTAGCATCATTACTGCAGTCACCTGATCCTTCAGAAATCATTCTAATATTCTGATTTGATGCTTAAAAAAACATTTTTTATTATTATGTTAAAAACAGCTGAGTAGATTTTGTTAAGGTTTCTTTGATTAATAGAAAGTTCAGAAGAACAGCATTTATCTGAAATAGAAATCTTTTGTAACACTATAAATGTCTTTATCATCACTTTTGAAGTATAAATTTCTATAATTTCTTTCCCCCAAAAATAGACTATTATACTATACTATATTACTATACTATATTTGCAAACGCTTTTTATTTCAGATAAATGCTGATCTTTGGATCTTTCTATTTATCAAAGAATCCTGAAAAAAATTATTCAACTGTTTTATATATTGATAATAATAATGTTTCTTGAACAGCAAATCAGCATATCAGAATGATTTCTGAAGGATCATGTGCTACTGAAGACGAGTAAAGATGCTGAAAATTTGGTTTTTGTTTACAGGAATAAATTACATTTTAAAATATTTTATTTTTTATATTTTTTTAAAAATAGTAAAAATATTTCATACTGTCTTCGCTGTACTTGGATCAAATAAATGCAGGCTTGGTGAGCAGAAGAAACTTCTTTAAAAAACCATGAAAAATCTTACTGTTCAAAAACGTATGTAACAAAAAACTAAACAACGCATATTTCAGAAAACCTAGTGAGATAAAGGTAAAATTATGTTACTTAAAATAAACATTTAAAAAACGTAAACGTATTTTATTTTAGCTAGCTACAAAGGCAACATTTTGCATTTTGATTTAGTTTACCTTGATGTACTAAAATAAACATGTATAGACATAAAAAAAAGTAAAAAACAAAAACAACTTGAAATGAAAACTAAAAATATAAAGTAATTTAAAATATGAATAAACACTATAATAATATAAAATAACCAGATTGAGAGACCGGTTTTAACAAGCTAAGACCAGCAAACCTACTTAGGCTGGTTTAAGATGATTTGTTCTGCATAATCAAAAAGCTTCCTAGTAGAATATTGCTTAAAAGTGTTTAAGAAAGAGTGAGAAAGTGAAAGAGAGAACAGCATATGTTTTCATAAAAAGGCTTGAATGATTGCTGTCATTTTATTTTCTCTAAGACATACAGTGATCATCTTTAACTTAATCCTAATATTCATGTCCTGCATACAACCAAATTCACACCTAAAAAGAGGTCTGGAATGTGCAGCTCAGAAACTTTATAGGAACAAAGTATAAAAAAATACTCTAGGTCCAGCTCTTAAAATCATCAAAATGAGCCGATGCCCATCGCTCGTCTCATTTGCTCAAATGTAAGCCAGAAAGTCAAAGACCAGGGAGCCTGGAAACAATAACAGAGTTAGAATAACAACACAGACAAGACAGAAAAACTTCAATAAGCTTGTGTCAAATTGAAAGTCAAAGTACCATTCTAAACCAAGTTGGTAGAAATCCTTTATAGAGGGAAAAGAATCCTTCTTTTCTCACCGACTGAACTAGACAATCAGTGGAAGACTTGTAAAGAAGACCCCTGCGAACAGAATGATAAAACAATATATTATTATAACTAAATAACAGTCTCGCTTATACACATTAGCTTTTAAACTAACCTGCCATTTGAATCCCGTGGCTGGTTCATTACTCTAGTTTTCACCACATCAGCTGGTGTTCCCATAATAGCTGCAACCAATCCTGAGCATATGCTGTGAAAATGTTTTGGAACAAACTGTTGAAAATGACATTATTATGTATGTCAATATTAGCAGTCTAACAGAATTTCACCTTGCCAATCCATGACAAATGCTGTTGTCTGGTATGGAGGTGTTTCTTAGCAGAAAGTGCTTCACGGTGTCATATGTCATGAGATCTAAATGTGAAATAAAATGTTTAACGTATTGCAAAAAGGCAGCTGCCAATAGATTTCTAGAAATTGTGACTACTGAACCTCCTAAATTAACCAGTGCAGCTCTCTGAACATTGGGAACCCATCCAACCCAAAGGCCTCGTATTCCTCCCTCTGCTACAATCTTCGTAAAAGCGTGGTAAACCCCATGTACTCTGTCAGGGATGAATTAAAGGAATAGTTCACTCAAACATCTACTTATCCTCAGGCCATCCAAGATGTAGATGACTTTGTTTTTTATATCAGAACCGATTTGGAGAAATTTAGCATTACATCACTTGCTCACCAATGAATCCTCTGCAGTGAATGAGTTCCGTCAGATTAGAGTCAAAGTCATAACTTTACATACACCCTGCAGAATCTGCACAATGTTAAGTATTTTACCAAAATAAGAGGGATCATACAAAATGGATGTTATTTTATATTTAGTGCTGACCTGAATAAGATATTTCACATAAAAGACGTTTACATATAGTCTACAAGAGAAAATAATAATTGAATTAAAAAAAAAAACGACCCTGTTCAAAAGTTTACATACACTTGATTCTTAACAGTGTTGTTACCTGAATGTTCCACTGCTTTTTTTTGTGTGTGTTTAGTGATAGTTGTTCATCAGTCCCTTGTTTGTCCTGAACAGTTAAACTGCCTGCTGTTCTTCAGAAAAATCCTTCAGGTCCCACAAATTCTTTGGTTTTTCATCATTTTTGTGAATTTGAACCCTTTCCAACAATGACTGTATGACTTTGAGATCCACCTTTTCACACTGAGGACAACTGAGGGACTCATATGCAACTATTACAGAAGGTTCAAACACTCACTGATGCTTCAGAAGGAAAAACCATACATTTGGAGCCAGGGGTGTAAACTTTTGAACGGAATGAGGATGTGTACATTTTTCTTATTTTCCTAAATATCAAATTCGTTTTTTTTTTTAGTACTGCCCTTCAGAAGCTACAGGAGATACGTACGTGTTTCCCAGAAGACAAAATAAGTTCAATTTACCCCGATTTTCAATTTCAAAAAGTTTTTCACCCCCTGGGTCTTAATGCATCGTGTTTTCATTCTGGAGCATCAGTGAGCGTTTGAACCTTCTGTAAAAGTTGCATATGCATCTCTCGGTTGTCCTCAGTGTGAAAAGAAATCATACAGTCATTGTTGGAAAGGGTTCAAATACACAAAAATGCTGAAAAACCAAAGAATCTGTGGGACCTGAAGGACTTTTCTGAAGAACAGCGGAGTGTTCATGACAAACAAAAAAAACACAGCATTAAGAATCAAGTGTATGTAAACTTTTGAACAAGGTCATTTTTGTAAATTCAACTATTACTTTATCTTGTGGACTATATGTAAACGTCTTTTATGTGAAATTTCCTATTCAGGTCAGTACTAAATAAAAAAATAACATGCATTTTGTATCATCCCTCTTACTTTGATAAAATAATTAACATTTTGCAGATTCTGCAAGGTGTATTTAAACTTTTGACTTCAACACTGCATGTTTGTCATTCATTAAGTTCTAAAGTTTCTAACTTTAAACCATTACTCCTCTATAATCCGGAAGCAACAGTTTAAAGTTAAAACGCCTTAATGATGGATTTGTTTCTTACAAACACACAGCTTTTCACTTCACAAGGTGTTAAGAGTTGTGTGGATTACTTCTGAATTTTTATGATGTTTTTATCAGCTGTTTGGACTCTCATTCTGACAGCACCCATTCACTGCAGAGGATCCATTGGTGAGTTGATCCATTGGTGAGTTGATCCAAATCTTTTCTGATAAAGAAACAAACTCATCTACATCTTGAATGGCCTGAGGGGAAGTTCATTTTCAGCCAATTTTAATTTTCAGGTGAACTGTTCCTTTAAGTCTGTGCCTCACCTTGGCGGCTTTCCTTCCAGACGGCGCCTGCCCTCCATTTGCATCTGAACCTTCACTAGATCTGTTGGACTAGCGATGAACTGGCCCAAGGCGCCTGATATCATACTCCCAATCACTGCTTTCCTATACACATCATAGAACACATGCTGATCCCATCTACGTAGACTTTAATCACTGCGCCGTTTCATATTTCACAGATGTTTTCCTCACCATATTGGAAAAACGCCATCTTCTGATCTTCCCAAGACAGATTCCCTGAGCTGTTCATAGGCCAACATCCTGCCTCCTGAATACACTGAAGATGAGGAATTTCAAAGGTCAGAAAGGGGATTCAAATACAATCAGCTGGACATTAAATCACTTATTTATTCAGTCAAGTTTGTTTATGAAGCTCATTGCAATTAGTACTTTACCTATATGTCTGTAGATAGCTGGTGTGACCCCTTGCCACAGTTTCAAGGGTCCTTCTTCTCGCACTATACCCATAGCTGTGCTCAACATGCCCCTGTATTTTGGAGGCTGTGCACTTCCACCATGCTGTCGGGAACCACCTTCACCTTGTATCTGAAGTCTGGTTTTGGTAAGGTCCAGAGGGAATGTGACTAAAATAAAAATTGTATCACTTTTAAATTATTTCAATATATTGTGGATATTCATTAATATACAAATATAGAAACACTAAAAACTAGAAAGTAAGTGTAACTACCTAATTCTGCAACAGTTGCAGCACATGCTGAAAGAGTGAACTTTGATACTCTGGGCCACCGCGAATTTTCTTGTACAGCAGACATTGCAGGTATCCTCTGATTCCTACTTAAAAAAATATTTATAAAAGTAATTCTACAACGATTTGCCAAAGAACCACGAGCCTGGAGAGCATGCTCTTTAAGTGTTTACATTGTACAATACAGGACTACGACCTTTAATAAGAGGCGAAGCCGTTTTTTGAGCCATGCCGGTTGGTCGGTGTAGTTACCGACCCCCTTACGCAATACTTTGTAGACTACAAAAGAAGCGTCAGGTACCTAAAACCACATTTCCCACAGCAAAGGGGCGTCAACACACATAGCCTACGTAAGAAGACCAGCTACTTACGTAAGACCGCCCGTCATTTTTTTGTACGCATGCGCTCTTCGGCGACGCTCATCTAGCTACACACACTACCAGCCAAAAGTTTTTGAACAGTAAGCCTGCATTCATTTGATCCAAAGTACAGAAAAAAACAGTACAGTTTTGAAATATTTTTAATATTCAAAATAACTTTGAAATAAAATTGAATATATTTTAAAATGTAATTTATTCCTGTGATTTCAAAGTTGAATTTTTAGAATTTTACGTGAACCTTCAGAAGTCATTCTAATATTCTGATTTGCTGCTTCAAAAACATTTATTATTATTATGTTGAAAACAGCTGATTATATTTTTTCAGGTTTCTTTGATTAAAATAAAGTTCAGAAGAACAGCATTTAACCATATTTAACTGAAATAGAAATCGTTTTCTATAAATTTATAAAATTATACTGGCTCCAAGCTTTTGAATGTTATTGTGTATAATACAAAAGCTTTTTATTTCAGATAAATGCTGATCTTTGGATCGTTCTATTCATCAAAGTATCCTGAAACTCCCTTACTCAACTGTTTTAAATATAATATTGATAATAACAATAAAATAATAAATGTTTTTGAACAGCAAATCAACATATTAAAATGCATATTAAACGTCGGAAGGATGTGACACTGAAGACTGGAGTAATGAAGATGAAAATTTAGATTTGATCACAGGAATAAATAACATTTTAAAATATATTCGAATAGAAAGCAGTTATTTTAAATAGTAAAAATATTTCACAATATTGCTGTATTTTGGATCAAATAAATGCAGGCTTGGTGAGCAGAAAAGTGTTATAAAAAACATTAAAAAAAGCTTAATGTTCAAAAACTTTTGACTTTATATCTATCTATCTAGTCATATATATACACACACACACACACACACACACATTAATATTATTATATATTAACGTAATAATATTAATGTGTGTGTGTGTGTGTGTGTGTGTATACACACACACACACACACACACACACACACACACACACACACACACACACACACACACACACACACACACACACACACATTAATATTATTACGTTAATATATAATAATATTAATGTGTGTGTGTGTGTGTGTGTATATACACACACACACACACACACACACACACACACACACACACACACACACACACACACACACACACACACACACACACACACACAATAATATTATAGCCTATATTAACGTCGACTTGTCGATATATACGACAATAGCAGTAATCAGCAATAAATTGCTATTTACTGCCATCTGGTGTCTAGTAAATGTAATTTCATATATAATTCAAACATTTATGGATGGACAGCATTTTCATTGAATATTGCTGTAAATATCGATATAATAAAATAAAAATTAGATAGTAGCTATTACTTGTATCATTTACCCATCAAACTAAAATTTTCCATAGGCTATAGTTTATTTTATAGTCAAATCAAGCTATAGAACAAAGAACTAGGTCTAGCCTATATTGTTAGAATTACGCTATTAAAGTAGGCGTTTAATCTGTTATGTCTATTTTTAATGTTAGTATTTTATACATATGTAGCTTCAAATCAATTACATCCAGAAGCTCTTAAAAAACTGTACATTTTGTTTAGATATTGATTCGCTTTGCGACATGTTATTATGGGCCCTGCCATTCCAAATGTATCCAAAAATTAACTTTAGGTTAATAATGACTTAGTAACTAGGTTAAATCTAAAAGGGGCCGTTTAATGTGACGTCACACATGCAAAGCCATCTATGGTAGTGCTTTCTCATTTCTATCAGCCTATAGTCAGCAGAGCGGCGGCACAAAACCACCACAAAGGTAAGAACCTATAACTGCTTTGAAATGTGTTTTATGTTAATTCATTATTTACCCGAATATAGTTTTTTTTTCCAGTGGAGTTATGATTTTATAATCCAGAATCTGTATTCAAGCCTCTTAGATGCGGTATAAATTGCATTTACGCACAAAAAGTGTTTGTTTGATTATTTATTCTTGTGTACTTTAAAGAATTAAATCTGTGTGGTGATCGAATTCAAGTAAGGTGTGATTCACAATAGGCTTCAGTACGATTTCTCACACATTTCCTTCACTTTCAGTGCTTAGACTCGTACTTCCGCATTGCTTGATCAAATGGTAATCCTCGTGCTCCGTAAAAGCCGTGCAGGCGTTTATTAATTATGCCTTATTATGTTTAACCTACGGTATGGTATTAATCACGCAGGCCACACGTATTAATTTCTTAATCAAAATTCGAGATGATAAGTAATTATGGTCTTTATGGTCAGCATCTGCAATAAGCCGGTAGGGTGCGGCGTTGCAATTCTCAACTCGTCCAGAGAGGGCGCTAAATAAAGCACATAAAGTGCAAAATGACTGTCTAAATCAGATTACCGATTTATTCAGGATGTTTATTGTTGTAATCCACATTGGAATGTTTAGGACGAGTTATTATTTATTATTATTTGCAGTTTTTGTGTAATATGTTCACATATTCAAACTTGAACCTCAAAACAGGCTGTGAAGTCTTCCATGACATAATGCAGAAATAAGTATAGAGTAATTAAAAAGTAAGGCCTGTACAATATTAACATGCATGTATACTTTCAGTGACAAAAATGAATGTGGAACATGAAGTTACACTGCTCGTTGATGAGATTCGTCGACTGGGCAGTAAAAGTAAGTCTACTATTTTTGATCAACATCATTTGTTAGGGATAAAGTCTAAGACCTCCAGTGAAAATGCTCCTTTTTGTCTATTTTATCCATTATATTATGAAAATTTGAGTAAAAAATTTGAATTGAAAATTTACATGAATTTGAATTTTAAAACGTCTTAGTACTTTAGTCCCATTTTCTAAGAGTAACTTGTGCTTCAATGGAAGAACATCTGACTTTACAAAAAATTTTACATGATCATTGTCACAAATTTGCTTATTGGTTTGGAGATATAGATGTAGATATATATACAGTACCAGTCAAAAGTTTTAAATGTTTTTTTTTTTATTAAGAATTCTCTTCTGCTCACCAAGCCTGCATTTATTTGATCCAAAGTACAGCCAAAACAGTGTATTTTAAATATTTTTACTATTTAAAATAACTGTTTTCTATTTGAATATATTTTAAAATTGAATTCATTCTTGTTATCAAAGCAAAATTTTCAGCATCATTACTATAGTCTTCAGTGTGATCCTTCAGAAATCATTCTTACATGAAACATTTTTTATTATTATTATTCGTATTAACAGTTGAGTACACTTTTTCAGAAAGATCCAAAGATCAGAATTTATCTGAAATAAAAAGCTTTCATAACTAGCTTTTCATACACTATACCATTCAAAAGCTTGAAATCAGTATTTTTTTATATAGAATATAGAAATTAATACTTATTTTATTTACTTTTATATGATAAAGACATTTATAATGTTACAAAAGATTTCTATTTCTGATAAATGCTTTTCTTCTGAACTTTCTATTCATTAAAGAAAGCTGTTATTAACATAATAATAATAGTAATAATAAATGTTTTTTTTTAAGCAGCAAATCAAAATATTAGAACGACTTCTGAAGGATCATGCGACTGGAGAAATGATGCTAAAATGATGCTTGGAAATCACAGAAATAAATAAAATTTCAAAATGTATTCAAATAGAAAAGTTATTTTAAATAGTCTAAATATTTAAAAATTTTACTGTTTTAGCTGTACTTTGGATCAAATAAATGCAGACTTGGTGAGCAGAAGAGACTTCTTTAAAAACAATAAAAGTCTTGGTGTTCAAAAACTTTTGACTGGTGAAATATTATTACAATTTGATGCAATAAATGTGATCTATTTTGATATATTTTAAAATGTAATTTATTCCAGTGATGGCAAAGCTGAATTTTCAGCAGCTATAACTCGGTCTTCAATGTCACGTGATCCTTTAGAAGTTATTCTAATATGCTCTAAAATATTGTATATTATATAACCTTTACACGTCATAATTTATTACTAATGCACATCTTTAGATAAGGAGTTCTGAATAAATGGGAGCAGTATATCAAAAGATTTTTTTCTTTTCTGTGATGACTTTAGTTGCACATTTAGTTTCTATTAGTTGACAAACTGTACTCTCAGTATTCTACAGTATTTACTCAAACCAGACTGATGATTCCTCCGTACTGCTTGCTTTTCTTTTGAGATTCGCTAACGTTGATTCTATATTGTTTTGGTGCTTTATTAAGTACATAAGTGTTAATATAAGCCATTCAGAGTTGTTTTGATTTCGAGCGACCCCTGACCACCCTCACTGTCTCACAGATGCAGATGGAAAGATCAGCGTTAAATTTGGAGTCTTGTTTAACGATGATCAATGCGCCAACCTCTTTGAAGCTCTGGTCGGAACGCTGAAAGCGGCCAAGCGAAAGAAGATCATCTCATTTGAAGGCGAGCTCTTACTGCAAGGAGTTCACGACAACGTTGATGTCATTTTACTGCAGGACTGAATTTAACAGTCTTTTCTAAACCCAAGTAAAAAGTACAAATGTGTTTTTGACATGCCATTGCTACATTTTGATATGGAAATATACTTGAGAATGTAACATTTTTGTATACTGGATTGGAATATTTTTATAGGGCAACCTTTTCTCTCTCAGGGGAGTGATCTGCACAAAGTTTTTGGAAAAGTAGCAATCTTCCCTGTTCAAACAGCTCATTATAGTGTGCATGATCATGTTACTGGTTTTCTAAGACTGAGTGAATTCATCAAACATTGTTTTCGAGCTAATTATAAATATCCACACAGGTTAATGTCAGTTCTACAAATTATACCTCTATTGTTGTATTCTGACTGTATTGATTTGATCTGACTGTCTTTAATCATGAGATTGTTTGTTTGCAGTACCATTATTGTAAAATTATGTTATATGTGCAAAGGCTGGTAAACATAAATATTAAGTAACATTTATCTGCTGTATGATTTCAAAAAGAGCCAAGTTCAACAAATCATCACAAACAAAACTGTTCCAGTGTGATATTCTGTTATAGAGCTCTTGCAAAAAAAAAAAAACACATTGTACTTGTGCTGTTCTCATGATTTATGTCTGTACAAATGTTATAAGTCTCCCAATGGTGCCGTTTGTGCCATTTGAAGCTCAGGAAGACCTCAATATGAGGAGCAATTGGAAATAAAGACTTCATCAATGATTACATAGAGGGAGTATGTTTACAACTTTGTACTGAGTCATTATTATGACAGTGGGGTGAATAAAATTGACTGCGGAATTTGCTTGGGAAGAGTTTTTAATCTTTTTTTTTTTTTTTTAAAGATAAATGTATGCATTTAAAACTGACTTTACATTTCTGTTGATGTCTTTCTTGTGATGGTTCATCTGCTTCTCAAATGGCTGGAGACGGTTTATTTAAAAGTGCAATAAACTCTGTCTTATAAATACACAAACTGGAGTTCAGACATTTTATCTTTTACATTTACAACTGTTTTCGTTTTTGAATAAATGAGCCTAGTTAAAATGGACATTTAGAGATTTGGCTTTGAATTTTTGAAAGGCATTCGCACCTAAAATGGTTCTTTGGAAAACTGGAAAAATGTTCTTAAGAACAAGGTTCTAGGTGATACAGCTGTGAAGATCCATTTCTAGGTTCTTTAAAGCACATACAGTTGAGGTCAAAAGTTTACATACACCTTGCAGAATCTGCAAAATGTTAATTATTTTACCAAAATAAGAGGGATCATACAAAATGCGTCTTATTTTTTATTTATTACTGGCCTGAATAAGATATTTCACATAAAAGATGTTTACATATAGTCTACAAAATTAATAATACTTGAGTTTATAAAAATGACCATGTTCAAAAGTTTACATACACTTGATTTTTAATGTTTGTTGTTAACTGAATGATCCACAGACGTTTTTTTTTTTTTTTTTTTTAATGATAGTTGTTCATGAGTTCTTTGTCCTGAACAGTTGTTCTTCAGAAAAATCATTCAGGTCCCACAAATTCTTTGGTTTTTCAGCATTTTTGTGTATTTGGACCCTTTCCAACAGTGAATGTATTATTTTGAGATCCATCTTTTGACACTGAGGGCAGAGTCGGCACCAGACCATAACTAACAGGGGGGCACACAATAAACAACAATAACTTGGAAAAACGAGGCATAAAAAACCAATACAGTGCAAGCGCACACTCATACAAGTACACATGCTAAAGACACAATGACGCACGAGACGCCGCAAAAACACACATCAACTGTAGTTTCTCTTTTTTTTTTTTACATGAAAAATCATGGAACATTCAATGCTTAATTTATTTTAATTATTCTTGATATATATTAAATTTATTAAAAACTGTGTAGGGGGAGCACAACAATCTCTTTGGGGGGGCACGGCCCACGAGTGCCCCCCCATAACGCCGGCACTGACTGAGGGCAACTATTACAGAAGGTTCAAACGCTCACTGATGCTTTAGAAGGAAACAAGATGCATTAAGAGCCGGGGATGAAAACTTTTAGGATTTTGAGGATCAGGGTATATTTAACTTATTTTGTCTTCTGGGAAACATGCAAATATATTCTGTAGCTTCTAAAGGGCAGTACTAAATAAAAAACAAACAAACAATTAGGCAAAATAAGAAAAATGTACAAATCTTCATTCTGTTCAAAAGTTTTTGCCCTCTGGCTGTTAATGCATTGTGTTTCCTTCTGAAGCATCAGTGACCGTTTGAACCTTTTGTAATAGTTGCATACGAGTCCCTCAGTTGTCCTCAGTGTGAAAAGACGGATCTCAAAATCATAAAGTCGTTATTGGAAAGGGTTTAAATACACAGATATGCTGAAAAACCAAAGAATTTGTGGGACCTGAAAGATTTTTCAGAAGAACAGTGGGCAGTTTAACTGCTCATTTTTATAAATTCGACACTTTTCTCTTGTGGGCTATATGTAAACGTCTTTTATGTGAAATATCTTATTCAGGTCAGTAGGCTACTAAATAAAAACTAACTTATTTATCCCTCTTAGTTTGGTCAAATAATTAACATCTTGCAGATTCTGCAAGGTGTGTAAGCTTTTGACCTCAACTGTCTCAAGTTCTCTGTGGAACTTTAAATGCTTCTCCAATGAAATTTGGCTAAAAGACCATTTTATGTTCTAATTAGACCCTTGAATTTGAAGAATATCATGTCGAAGAGCAAAATTAAGGTCTTATCTCGTCAGATAACAGCTCAAATAGCATGTTTATCACTTGTAAAGCCATATGTGGCAAAGCATGTATGGCTTAAATAATTTTAGCAGTGTGTCGATTATTTGCTCGGGACTCCCTCTTAGGTCTGTGCTATTAATAACTCTGAGCTCCGGGTCTGGATCAGAGATGGAGGCGGGGCCAGAGGAACGTTCTCTCTTCAGAGCAGGAATCAAAACAAGAGAGGGACACGCCTTCTTCATGGTGTACCTCTGCTGTCAAGACTGCCTGCATAAATCTGGAGGATGATGATCGAACTGTAACATCTGCATCCCCCGTGCATTACAATTTGCAGTGAAATCGTCAAGCAGCCTCGACATGATATCCGCAGAAAAGATCGGTGGCGATCGCTGACAGGCTGCATTCATACTGAGCGCACCATTATGCCCAACCAAAAAAGCAACAAGGGGAAGAGAAATAAACGCACGAACAGTAGCGGGGACGAGCAAGAAAATGGAGCCTGTGCGTCTGCGGTTACAGGAGGAACTGCCTCGGTGTTGACTGGAGCGACAGCGGGTCCGCCGAGCGACAATAGAAGCGGTAAGAACGTCACTTCAGTCAGTGTTCTACCGAATGGTACGTTTCTCTGAACGTGCGCGCGCGTGCGTTACCTTCTCTTCCCTTTAATGTTCTTTCACTTGCAGCAACTTGTTTTGTGCGCGTCATCACCAGCAGAATTGTTACGACATTGGCTGGAGATTTCCGTGTTTTCACTTATCGTCCTGCACAAGGTGGTTGCGTAGGCCTTGTTCAAGGGTAGATGCACTTGGCATAGAGTTGCATGTGATCTGGAGATCAGTGTTGTGTGTATGATGTGTAATGGCAGGTCATATCACCCTAATGATGTGCAGAATAGAATGGCTTTGGCTCTTGAGGTAATGGAAGGTGGTATCTATTTTTGAGTGGCAGCTATGAATAATGGAATATTTACAGCGAGAGCTGTTGAATATCAGGGCGCAGGTAATCACAGCCATGTTATATTTAGTACTACAGCAGCGTAATTATTTTTATCAACATTTATTGACAAGTAGTTTAAGTAAGTTTTAGACAAATTGTATGTCTTCACCAGGAACAAAAATAGTTCAGAAAACTTTTGCAGGTCACTAAGCAATGCACAGGTTAAAATCTGGATTGGAACTACTTTTATGAGTGGAGTGGAGCGTTCAAAAGAATGCTTTTGTCAGATTAGTTCACTTCCAGAACAGAACTTTAAAGATAATTTACTCACCCCCTTGTCATCCATGTCTTTCTTTCTTCAGTTGTAAAGAAATTGTTTTTTGAGAAAAAAAAAATTCAGGAACTTTCTCCATATAGTGGACTTCTAGGTACCTGCGAGTTCAAACTTCCAAAATGCAGTTTTAATGCAGCTTCAAAAACTCTCAAAAACAATTCCAGCCAAGGAAGAAGAGTCTTATGTAGCGAAACGATCAGGTATTTACTAAAAAAAAAAAAAAAATGAAAAACGTCTGCGATTCGCTTAAATCTAATTTTCTCCTCCAACTTCAATGACTTTCTTTGCACGTTCACTTCGTAAACACTGGGTCTTTACTTCTGCAGCGATGTAGAACGATTTTGAAGTTGGTGGAGAACATGAGATGGGAGTATTTTGACATACCCTAACTGCATTGAACCGGAGTGCACAGAGTACGCATGTGCATCGCAGAGCTAGACAAGATGAGAATTTGAGGTTAAGATGTATATAAATTGTAATTTGTTTTTGAAAATAAAAGATAATTTCACTAGATAAGACTCTTCTTCCTTGGCTGGGATCATTTAGAGCCCTTTGAAGCTGCATTTAAACTGCATTTTGGAAGTTCAAACTCAAACTCCATAGAAGTCCACTATATGGAGAAAATTCCTGAAATGTTTTCCTAAAAAACATAATTTCTTTACGACTAAAGAAAGACAGACATGAACATCTTGGATGACAAGGAGGTGAGTAAATTATCTGTACATTTTTGTTCTGGAAGTAATCCTTCAATCACCTGACTCCACTCCATATTTTAATTTTAACACATCAGCACACTGAGAGAAACCCAGTCAGAGCAATTACTGAGCTAGGGGAAACACTACCAGCGAATTTATACAACTTTAAAAAAACATAGATGCTATTCTTTCACTCTTTACTTTGAATATTCTAGTTCGAAAGGTAGTGAACAAACAGTATTCAAACAGAAAAGCAGCGCTGTCCAATCAAATCTGAGGAATGAGCCTTTGTTTTATAATTGTCTTTCACTGCCTCTCATGAGACACACATTCAGACTTCATTCAACAGTAGTGTTGCGTAATATTGGTTCTTTTTGAGTGGATTCGCACCCACAGAGTAATCATAAATAGAACTGATGTATTGAATGTACTGACATTGAGCATTCTGTCAGTGAAGCTGCTTGAATCACATTGTCTATAAATAGACATCCCTTCATGAATTTGGTGAAGGTTTGCTTTTCGGGTTTATTATTTACAACATTATTTGTGACCCTGGACCACAAAACCAGTCATAAGTAGGATGGGTATATTTGTAGCAATAGCCAAAAATACATAGTATGGAGCAAAATTCTCGATTTTTCTTTTATGCCAAAAATCATTAGGATATTAAGTAAAGATCACGTTCTGTGTAGATATTTTGTGCATTTCCTACCATAAATATATCAAAATGTTATTTTTGATTAGTAATATGCATCACTAAGAACTTAATTTGGACAACTTTAAATACGATTTTCTCAGCATTTTGAATTTTTTGCACCCTCATGTTTTCAAAACAAAAAAAAAATTGAGCTTTGTGTTCCAGGGTCACATTTATTAAATTAATTATTCCGTTTTAGTGTATAATATAAGGTATTGTAATCTGCATTGCATATATTTTACATTAAAGGAACAGTTCACTCAGAAATGTAAATCCTCACATTTCCTCACCCTCATGTTGTTCCAAGCTCTTTTTTTTTCTTCCTGGGACATAAAAGAAGATGTTAGGCAGAATGACAGCATAAGTCACCATTCACTTTCACTGCATCTTCTTTTCACCTACAATGAAGGTGAATCATTCTAACATCTCTTTTTGTTCTACTGAGGAAAGAAAGTCATACAGTTTTGAAACGACATGAGGGTGAGTAAATGACTGTAAATTGTCATTTTATGTGAGCTATTTCTCTTGCATCAATTCTAAATTAATATGATATGCCGTTGTGTTTGGCAGAGGCCCCATGTGCCACCCCATTAGTGTGCAGTCTGGGCCGTCCCGTTGATCTTGAGAAGGACGACTACCAGCGTGTGGTGTGCAACAGTGAACTCTGCCCCTACGGCAATTGGATGCACCTGCAGTGCTTCTATGAGTGGGAGAGCAGCATCCTGGTGCAGTTCAACTGCATCGGCCGAGCCCGCAGCTGGAACGAGAAGCAGTGCAGACAGAACATGTGGACCAAAAAGGGTTACGATCTGGCCTTCCGCTTCTGCTCCTGTCGTTGCGGCCAGGGACACCTGAAAAAAGACACGGACTGGTACCAGGTGAAACGCATGCAGGACGAGCGCAAGAAAAAGATGCCGGAGAAAGGGAGTGGGAAGCTCAGCAGTGTTGCCTCCGGAGGAGGTGTTGCCTCCGGAGGAGGTGGCGCCTGTGGCGGATGTGGTCCGGAAGTTCCTGATGAGCCCAAGAAAGGGAAATCATCTGCAAGCCATAAGCTAGCACACCGTGGCTCCAGCCAGGAACTGTCTCGCAGACAATCGGCAGATTGGCAGAACTGTCAGGAGAGATGTCACGCTGGTCCTCCCAATGCTGCCAGCGGGGTTTCCCACGGGCTCCGCTCCCCTTGCGAATCCCCCGCTCAGTCCCCTCCATCGGGCTTCTCCTCCTTCTCTCCCCAGTCCCTCGGTGGGCCGCGGAGTTCGAGGCACCTGGGCGAGTTTCTTAAGAATGCGTTTCATACGGAAGGCCACAGGAAGCATTTGCTGTCCGGAGGTGGGATGCCACGTGGCATGGCTCAGTTTGAACAGGGAGCAGCTAACATGTGCCTCCCTCGGCTTTCTCCCGGAGACAACCCTGTGCAGTTCTTGAGGAGGCTGGATCTTTCGGAGCTGCTCACGCACGTTCCCCGCCACAAGCTCAACACCTATCATGTGCGAATGGAGGACGATGCCCAGGCCGGGCAGGGAGAGGATCTCAGGAAGTTCATCCTCTCTGCGCTCAGTGCGAGTCACCGCAATGTGGTGAACTGTGCCCTCTGCCATCACACCCTGCCCATCTTTGAGCAGTTCCCTTTAGTGGACGGAACGCTATTCTTAAGCCCTTCACGCCATGATGAGATTGAGTATGATGTACCCTGCCATTTACAAGGTGAGCAAATCCACTATTCACACTCAGAAGGCGTTGTTGCTTGTTTACTTTACATATGTGACCCTGGACCACAAAACCAGTCATAATGATCAATTTTTTGAAATTGAGATTTACATATCATCTGAGGGTGCAAAAAAATCCAAATATTATGAAAAAAATCACCTTTAAAGTTATCCATATGAACTTCTTAACAATGCATATTACTAATAAAAAAAAAGAAAACATGATCTGTACTTAATATCCTAATGATTTTTAGCATAAAAGAAAAATCTATAATTTTGACCCATACAATGTATTGTTGGCTTTTGCTACAAATATAGCTGTGCTACTTAATATTTTGTGGTCCAGAGTCACATATTTAAAGAAAAAAATGTGTGTGGAGGTGTTATTTCACATCCGGGTTCCATAAATTACACAAAAAAAGATTTGCTGTAGAAACCTAAATTAATTCATTCATATATTACAAAGTTAATTATAAAGTTTAATTCTGTTTAAATTGAATGAAATTTTTATTATTTAAACAAGTTTCAGTTAAAGCAAACTTCCTGAATAATTGTTTGAACATTTCCAGTGTACCATATCAGTTGCTAGGTAATATTTAGGGATTCTTTTTTTATTTTATCAGTATTGGTTGATATTTATGGAAACCCGTTTCCGCCACTAAATCAAAAATAAAAAAAGGTTATTGCAACTTGTTATCTCACAATTCGGACTTTTTTTCTCAGAATGGCATGATACAAACTCGCAATTTGGACTTTTTTTCTTGCAATTGCGAATTTGTATCTTGCAATTCTGACTTTCTTTCTCAGAATTGTGAGATATAAACTCGCAATTGCAAGTTATAAACTTCAGTTCTGAGGAGAAAAAAAGAATGATATGTTCACAGAATTGCAAGTTTATATCACGCAATCGCAGTGTTATTTCTCAGAATTGCAAGATATAAACTCACAATTCTGAGAAATAAAGTCACAATTACGTGATATAACGTTGCAAATTGCAAGGTATAAAGTCAGAATTCTGAGATATGAACTTGTAATTATGAGAAATGAAGTCAGAATGGTGTGATATAAACTGGCAATTGCGAGTTATTAAGTCAGAATTGTGAGATATACAGTTTTTTTTTCTCCTCAGAACTGGACTTTATAACTCGCAATTGCCAGTTTATATCTCACAATTCTGAGAAAGAAAGTCAGAATTGTGAGATACAAAGTTGCAATTGCAAAAAAAAAAATCTGAATTGCAAGTTCTGATCGCAATTCTGACTTTATTTCACGCAATTGTGTTTATATCCCGCAGTTCTGACTTTATATCAAGGAATTCTGACTTTATAACTCACAATTGTGCTTTATATCTCACAGTTCTGAGAAAAAAAGTCAGAATTGTGAGATAAAATGTCGCAATTACCATTTTTATTTTTTATTCAGTGGCAGAAACGGGCTTCCGTAGATACTGGATATTTAATAGTTGCTTGTTTCTCCTATTTTTCAATTTAGATGCCATCATCTTTAAAAACACTAATAATTTAATAGCACTGTTAAATTTAAATTTTAATCTGTCCACTGCTAATGTAATGTAATGTAATCTCATAATGAATATCCATTTTTATACTGTACATTATAACATTGCGATGCCTGAATTCACTTGGAACATTTAATATGATGATTTTTATTTTTAATCTGTTTAGACAAAATTGTATTGAATTTTAATATTGCCTATTTACTGCTTAGCAGCCATAAAATGAAAATAATTATTAGACACATTTTTAGTAGGGCTGGGTAAAAAATAGCGATTTCTCGATTTTAATCGAATCTTATTTTTATGAAGTGATATTGATTCTTAAATCACAAATCAATTAGTCTAGACTGTTTTCGGTTTATGAACGTCTCAGATTTCAAACTGTTTAATGTGGGGTGACGCATTGCTGTTGCGCCTTAATTCAAGAGAAGTCGCACATGGACTGATTGTCTCCTCTGCTTTAATACCAGTTTCAGCTCGAAATAAACATGAATAAACATCTGAAGGTATGTTGAAAAGAAAGTGTACAACTTTCTGTAATCCGTGTCCCGTGTTATGTAATCGCTCTATCAGTGTTATAACCGCACAAAATATCAATATATGATGGAAGCAATGTCTCGTATCTCATTTACCTCAGAAAAACATATTTGGTGACCAGAACTCATTAGTCAGCTAGAAAAATTAACTATATTTAGCATTTTTCTAAAAAATATGCACCATATAACATATTTATTATAGTTTTTACTGTTCATCACTGTTTAATTTGTTTGAATAAATCTGTCAAGTTTTTATGACAGCCACCATTTAAATGTTTATATTTCAAAAAAGCAATTGTAGTAGAACATAGTTATGTAATTGAAATTTTATTATTATAAAAACTTCATCGCACTGTCAGCATTTAATATTGTAGTAATGTAGTGCCAACTGACTCTAATATATATTTTGCAGCATTACTTGCGTTCTGCCAAGAAAATGTGGCATGTACTGTACCTGATGTATATCCAAAATAATCAATATTGAATCGAATCGAATTGAATCGTGAAATTTGTGTCAAAACCCAGCCCTAATTTTTTAGTATGTCCTTGTTTTTGCTATGGGTTCACAACATTGCAATTTTTTTCATTGAGTGTGTCTCTTTGCCCTGGTTAGAAAAGAGTTTGTTGACTTTTCTGGAACATTGCAGGCACGCTGTTAATGGCTGATATAGCAAAAAGAGCAAAAACTTTTCCATTCCCAGCTTTTTTTTTTTTCATTTTTATTAAATAACACTGAGCTGAGTCAGTTGATAAACTGTGCATGATAATACTTTTACCATAGCAGGAACAATTCAAGTATCATTAAATAGCATTTGAGAATGAAGTATGACTGTCGTTGAAGAGTAAAGCAAGGTTCTGAGCAAAGTACCAAGAACATAAATTACTTTGAGTTCATTGGGAATAGAGCGAATCCTTTTCTTCTCTCTAGTAAAGAAGCGAAGCAGCTGTGACAGATAATAATGCTTTGATCATGGCATGTCATTAAATCCCTATTAGAATATATTTTCATTAATTAGAGTCTAATTGCAGTTTAAAGGGCTTTCTGTTTATGTTCTAAAGGGAGGCTGATGCACCTTTATGCCATCTGTGTGGACTGCCTGGAGGGAGTGCACAAAATCGTATGTATAAAGTGCAAGTCCAGGTGGGATGGAAGCTGGCACCAGCTGGGGACAATGTACACATACGACATACTGGCTGCATCACCATGCTGCCAGGTAATCAATTTGTTTGTGCTCAGAAAATGCTAGATTATATACTTAATTACAGTTGAAGTCAAAAGTTTACATACACCTTGCAGAATCTGCAAAATGTTAATTATTTTAGCAAAATAAGAGGGATCATACAAATTACAAAACGCGTGTTATTTTTAATTTAGTACTGACCTGGATAAGATATTTCACATAAAAGACGTTTACATAGTCCATAAGAAAAAATAATAGGTACATTTATAAAAACGACCCTGTTCAAAAGTTTACACACACTTGATTCTTAATACTGTGTTGTTACCTGAATGATCCACAGCTGTTTTTTTTCATTTAGGGATAGTTGTTCATGAGTCTCTTGTTTGTCCTGAACAGTTAAACTGCCTGCTGTTCTTCAGAAAAGTCCTTCAGGTCCCAGATTCTTTGATTTTTAAGCATTTTTGTGAATTTGAACCCTTTCCGACAATGACTGTAAGATTTTGATTTGTTCACATGCAACTATTACAGAAGGTTCAAACGCTCACTGATGCTTCAGAAGGAAGAACGATGCATTAAGAGCAAGGGGTGAAAACTTTTGAACAAAATAAAGAGATGTGTACATTTTTCGTATTTTGCCTAAATATAATACTTTTTTCATTTAGTACTGCCCTTCAGTAGCTAAAGAAGATATTAACATGTTCCCCAGAAGACAAAATAAGTTAAATTTACCCTGATCTTCAAATTCAAAAGTTTTCACCCCTGGCTCTTAATGCATTGTGTTTCCTTCTGGAGCATCAGAAAGCGTTTGAACCTTGTGTAATAGTTGCATATGAGTCCCTCAGTTGACTTCAGTGTGAAAAGATGGATCTCAAAATCAAACAGTCATTGTTGGAGAGGGTACACAAACATGCTGAAAAACCGAAGAATCCGTGCGACCTGGAAGTTTAACTGTTCAGGGCAAACAAGGGGCTCATGCACAGCTGTGGATCATTCAGGTAACAACACAGTATTAAGAATCAAGTGTATGTAAACTTTTGAACAGGATCATTTTTATAAAATGTATGTAAACATCTTTTAAGTGAAATATCTTATTCAGGTCAGTACTAAATAAAAAAGAACCTCTTATTTTGCTAAAATAAGAGTTTGTAAACTTTTGACTTCAACTGTATATATAAATACTAATCAAATGCTCCACCACTCTCCATCTGCCTAGGCCCGGCTGAACTGCAAGCATTGTGGGAAACCTGTCATAGATGTACGTGTGGGCATGCAGTATTTCTCAGAGTACAGCAATGTACAGCAGTGTCCTCACTGTGGAAATCTGGACTATCACTTTGTAAAGCCATTCTCCTCGTTTAAGGTTCTCGAAGCTTATTGACAAAAGTTGCATTTGCATGCTAGTATTTTTCCCTGTTTTTTTTATTGATAGAATTACTTATTTTGGGCTCTTGTCGACACTTTGTGTGGAACTAGTTCTCTTTAGGAACAAAATAGAAAGGATCAAAGCATACAATGCTGATCGTCAGAGAGCGTGTCTTTTATTAAAAGAAAGAGGGTGTGCTTTTGCGTATATTCTAACGCCATCCTTGAAATGTTCGAGCTTGCATTTAAAAAACAAAGCAACAATACTGTGACAAGTGAATGTATCTCTGTATGCCAAATTTGCTCTTTTGTACAAAAAAACAAGAAAACAATAAAATACATAAAAGGAGCCTTCTGTTTCTCACAGAGTAATTATTAATTATTTCATGGCTTGGTCAGTTATCTTTTTGATCTCGATCTCATCCACCCAGGGCCTGTCTGCATAATTCCTGTTTTCCATATCAAATAGCATTTGCTCAATGAACATCATTATTGCAGATGAAGCAGCTTCTTTGATAAAATAATGAGGCGCTCTCATGTGGACAACCTTTGGTTTGTGAATCTTAGAAGACAAAAACGTTTATTGAGTGAGAGAAATCAATCAATTTTTACATAAAACTGAAATGTACTAGAACAATTTTTGGAAACTCCTGTGGAACAACAAACTCTTTTGGTTGTTATTGTCTAACTATAACCGAATTTTAAACCCTTAAATTACAAAAATATGTCAGTAGCTACTACGTACAGTAACTCAAGATTAAATGATCTATTATGCACTCAGTTGTTTTCACAAAGCTTAGTAAACACATTTTAATGTGTGTATTTTTTAATACCTTTATATTTTAAGCTTCAGGCTAAAGGTCAAGTTTCGTACAGACCCGCTGGCTCCCTCATTCCCACTCATGACCATAACTGCTGTTCCTGATATAAATTCACATTCTGTTAGAAGCCAGGACTGCCTGCAGGTATAACTCAGTATTCTCTGACTTGCTCTGAATCTTAAATTTTTAACAAAGTGTAGTTTATTGCTACAGAACGAATGTATTTGGGTCTGCTTCCGTATTTGTATGTGCTTAATAGGACAAAGGCGGCTTCTTTGTGTACTTGGAGGGTCGCTGTACAATGGAAACATATCCAAACTAAATATCTATTGGAACCTGCAATGCTTTAATATGTGTACAAGGTACAGGATGTGTAGTGGGGAAAAAAATGCGAAAGCATTTATATATAATACAGGTTAATACATATTCACTTGCAGGTATAGACACTGAATCATTTTGAACAGTGTAAGCATAAAAGCTGCTTGCCTTTTTAGGCTGTTGCCATGGAAACTGCTGCTTGAGTAAAAATCATGGTGTGCAATAGGAGTTATTGTATGCCAGTGACCAGCAGTTAACATAATTCATCATCAATCTAACTTACTTTGAAAGTCCTTTTACTAAATGATGCCCAAATGTAATTTGGTGTTCATGCCAAGGAAGTAATCACTATTATTGTTGCCCTGTCTTGCTGCATTTGTGCCATTTGTACTTCACATTGTGTGGGTTAGTGAGAAGAGGTGTGTTTTTAGGAGTTTTTTCCCGATATTTTTATGATAATATCGTATTTCTTGTTGTAACGATGTGCCAGCTGAGATTATGGAGTATCACTCACTTTGCTAAATAAATAAAAAGAGGCACATTGAGAGATGAAACCTATTAGAATGTAGTTATTATTTTAATAAATGCCCAGATAATTCGTTATGAAAGCCAAAAATATCCCTTTATATTTTTTAATAATAATATATAGTAATATCACACATAGTGTGCCGTTTTCCCTATTATCAACACGTGAGCGCATTCACAAATATTATATTATTGTTTTGTTTTTTTTGTTTTTATAAACCTTGCATTAGACTAGAGAAACAAGCGCACAGCCATCTTTAGAATTTTGTGTTTGAACTTGCATTTCTGTGGTGGCTATCCACCTCATTCTTTAATGCTGAAGTAAGCCTATGGGCGAGACTTCCAGTTCATTACTTGCTATTGGGAAATAACGAAAAGAATAACAATGTAAATGGTAAAACTGCTCTACAAACCAGTGTGTTTATAATTAAGATAATACATTAAAATATTATGGTACACCAACTCACCAGTAGACAGTTTCCACGATGTGTTATCAATCGTCCATATAGGTGGCCCTGAATGAAGCCTATTTGAATGCAATTATTATTTATGAAAGCATAACAATTCCATTGATTTAACAGCTTCCACATGTTTTTTCAGTGGTTTAGACAGCATAAAATAGCAGAACAACATATTCAGTAGTACATTAACCATTCAATCCATGCTGTTGTTTATTTCCAATATGGCCACGCATCTGAATAACTGACCAAACCTTGAGGTAAGTGAAAACCCTCTATTTTCAATATCAAGCAGCAAAACAAATTGTTTGGTAAAGCTTTGTACAGTATGGAAGCCGTTTCCGCCACTGAATTAAAAAAAAATGGTAATTGAGACTTTATCTCACAATTCTGACTTTTCTTCAGAATTGCATGATACAAACTCAATACAATACAGTTCAGACTTTTTTTCTCTGAATTGTTTGATATAAACTCGCAGTTGCGTGTTATGAAGTCAGAATCGTGAGATATAAACTAGCAATTGTGACAATAAAGTGAGAATTGCGAGATAAAAACTCACCATTCAGATTTTTTCCTCATAATTGTAAGTTTGTATCTCACAATTCAGACTTTTAGATATAAACTCGCAATTGTGAGTTATAAAGTACAATTTTGAGGGGGCAAAAATGTTCTCAGAATTGTGAAATATAAAATAGCAATTCTGAGAACATATCAGTGTTTTATAACTTGCAATAGCATGCTATAAAGTCAGAATCTGAGAAAAAGAATTGCGAGTTTATGTCTCAGAATTCTGACTTTATAACTCACAATTGTGCATTTTTATCTCATAATTCTGAGAAAAAGTCACAATTGCTAGTTTATATCACGCAGTTCTGAGAAAAAAAGTCAGAATTGCGAGATGTTCATTTACAATTGCGAGGGGGGAAAAAGTCGCAATTACTGTTTTTTATTTAAAATTTAAATGGCCGCACCAACTCTTGGTGGAGAGCATCGCCGTTTAAGTAATTATTATGGAGTTAACGAAAGTTATTGGTGCATTTTAATCAGGCGGATGCAGGGCAGGACTGGGGTTGAAATTCGGCCCTGGACAAATCCAGACCATTCGGCCCACAAGTTCCCCCGTGAAAGTTTTGTTGGGTTAAAGAGTCTTTAATTGGAGTAAATAAATGAATGAATAAAACAGGACAGAAACAAATAATGATAGATACTGCTGAATTCAAATGCAACAAACTTAATAATGTATTTTTGTCACATATGCATGCAGTAAAGCATTGATTTTGAGCTAGAATGCAAGAAATTTATTGTAATAAATTCTGTTGTTAAAAAAAATCATTCTGTAATAAAAATCATTTCTTCACCCTCATGTCGGTCCAAGACTGTGTGACTTACTTTCTTTTGTGGAACACATGATTTCTACTCATACTCTATAGACAAACATTTCTTGAATATCTCGAAGTCTTCCTTTATGTTTCACAGAAGAAAGAAGTTCATACAGGATTGAAATTACATGATGTTGAGTAAATGGTGACAATTTTTATTTTTGGGTGAACTGGCCCTTTAAGAACTTTAATATTTTACTCCAATTAAAATGATTTACAACTAAACATTAAATGAATGAAATTATTGCTTAGAATCCAGATATTGTCACAAGAAAACATTACCATGGTCATATGGTAAATAGTAATAATAAACTATGAAATTTGTAATAAAAAATGTACAGTAATTATGTATTGGCGTTATGGCCTTATGTATTGGCGTTTTCATGCAGTTTTCATGCAGTTTCCAAGCCCAGCAGAACCTTTAATGTTCTCATATCACATGACTGTATAGCACAATTCTGTGTTGTATCTGAATGGATCAAGCAACTTGAGTTGTTTATCACTTTACATCGTGGCGAAAGCGCAGCCCACGTTCGTCAGCGCTGTGCAGGTGACTGATCCCGCCGGTTCAGTTTTGGGCTGTTTGCGGTTTCGAATGCGCTGTCAAGCGCCTATAATGGAGGAAGACCCCCTTGCTTCCGCGATCGGCCCACCCATTCACCGCCCACCAGGAATGTCCCGGTGCTCCTGTCCTGATGGCCAGTACATCCCTGGGCATCCCTCAAGCTGTTAAACGTAACATTCATACTAGAGGATGGATACCCGAGCCGAGCCCGGCGGTACCCGACGGGCCGTCCCGGGTTCGGACGGATATTTAGAAAGGATGCTCGGGTTCGGGTCGGGCTCGGACCAGTCACATCAGCGCGATAGTGCGCCTGTGTTCTAACGGCGTTTTTTGCCCCGTGTGCACTGATGCGCTCATCTGTTGACATTTCCGGAAAGCGGGCTTGACCCATATTCACTGTCTATTAGACGTATACATGTAGCCGTTCAATGGTCTAACTGATGTCTAGTCTATTCTTGGGCTATGGTTAGACGTCTATTCAATTTTCACTGACAGCCCAAATTCAGTCTTGTTTTAGTCTAGACCCATATTCACTGTCTATTAGACGTATACATGTAGTCGTTCAATAGTCGTCTAACTGATGTCTAGTCTATTCTTGGGCTATGGTTAGACGTCTATTCAATTTTCACTGACAGCCCAAATTCAGTCTTGTTTTAGTCTAGACCCATATTCACTGTCTATTAGACGTATGTAGTCGTTCAATAATGGTCTAACTGATGTCTAGTCTATTCTTGGGCTATGGTTAGACGTCTATTCAATTTTCACTGACAGCCCAAATTCAGTCTTGTTTTAGTCTAGACCCATATTCACTGTCTATTAGACGTATGTAGTCGTTCAATAATGGTCTAACTGATGTCTAGTCTATTCTTGGGCTATGGTTAGACGTCTATTCAATTTTCACTGACAGCCCAAACTCAGTCTTGTTTTAGTCTAGACCCATATTCACTGTCTATTAGACGTATACATGTAGTCGTTCAATAATGGTCTAACTGATGTCTAGTCTATTCTTGGGCTATGGTTAGACTTCTATTAAATTTTCACTGACAGCCCAAATTCAGACTTATTTTAGTCTAGACCCATATTCACTGTCTATTAGACGTATACATGTAGTCGTTCGTGTAGTGTTTGAACGGCTAATAGGCGTCTTTTAAACGCAAAATTGCTTGCTGGGTTACATTTGAGAACGAAAAACATTGATCTAGCATTAAATACTGCCAAACAAACTATCTAGCTCTAAAGGAACACTAATCTCTACAACGGTACACTAATATGAAGCTAATAAATAATTTCCGTAACCTTTTTTATGTACAATTTGGGATATTGCATAAACACACTGGATGGAAGCACCAAGATGCGCATAAATTCTAAAAATGCTCGTAAAAACGTATGTGCCAAGTAGGATAAAATTCTTATCCGGTAAGAAAACATGCACATAAACTCGATGGAAACACTTTTACCTAATACATTCCTTGATGCGCATCAAAAATTTGACGTGACTTTGCGATGTGATAGCGTAACTAGACCAACCAACGGACCGATCTCATTGCACAGCATCTTAAATTCTAGTTCCATCATTTTAAAATGCTTGAGAAATGTCTCAAAGTGCTTCGTTATAATAAACTCCCAGAACTGTTTTCCCAAACAGCATGCAGGCTCTGAAATAATATAACATGACTGCATTTTGTCTGCGCGCTCTGAAGCTCGTAATTTATTGTATACAAGAATGATCATAGGCTATAGTAATTAACATATTATCAAACCAAATAAAAAAACTGTGCGACATGTCTACACTGAGTTCTGGTTCATTTAGTGACCGCGCAGCAAGCTCAAGGAAACAGAGAAGGCTGAAAGCCCACACTTTTTCTTTATTTTACGAAAGCTGTTTTTATAGTAAGTGCAAATAGAAGTTAACCTTTTACAGTTCGGAATAATGTCTTATTCTTATTTATGTGACCAAAAATGACATATTTTATGTTGGTTCCGCTATAAGGAAAAAAATCTAAGCGATCGCGCTGGAGCCTCTAGAAGTGGAAAATATTTGTATTCTTGCAGAAAGATGCATATATGCGTTTCAGTTTCTCTTTAAAATCGTATATGGTTAGACTTTTGTATGGTGTTTATAACGAATGCCATAATAATTTGTGATTTATTTCATAATGTTTATATATAAATTTGTACTATAATCTTGTAGCTGCTCATATTTTTTATGTTCTTCTGTCTGAATAGGCTACCATAAAATTTAAAGGATTTGTCGACAACAACTGTTTTTTTAATACAATACAATTTTGTCTGATATGTGTATAGCAGTTTTTTTTTTAATTCATGCAGTAAGTGTTTTAAAACTAGTAAGTACGTAAATACGTTTTTTAACTTTACATGCTTTTAAGGAACTTTTAACTATAACTTTCTGGGTAGTTTAATGTAAAATATTGTCATGAATTCGTTGAATTCAAGAATATTGTTTTAGCAAAGTATATAGTCGCATATAATATTATAGTGATGTATCGATAAATTTTAGACAGTGCATATGTTAACAGCCTACACGATTCCTTAAAAAAAATTATCCATTTGCTCAGCTGCGCAATTAGCAGACATGTCTGTGATCGGCTATTGTTGAATATATATATATATATATATATATATATATATATATATATATATATATATATATACATATATATAGTACGTCTAATGTCTGTTTATGATATCATAAAAAGTGTGCCCCCCTATGAAAACGAAATGCCCCCCCAATGAAAATTTTCTGGCGACGGCCCTGCCTGGGCGGATGTCATAACAAATGTCAGTAGACTGGGACGATTTTAAAACGAGCGGTTCATTGAAAATGTAAGCTTATGCCGCGTTCCAGGCAACCCGTTACCCTTGTTTTTCCAATTTTCTACCCGTGAAAGTGCACTGGAACGCACTGGAACTTGAACTTCTTTTTTTTTAATGCAGGAAAAAATACAGGAAAGAGTTGACAGATTGTTTGCACATAATATACAAAGAAACAAATATATGCATTATGTCAACTGAAATGACAGTGTTAAGAATGAACTCGCCTTTGACCGACGTCAAATAGCCCGCGAAACAACAATGACAGCCCCTACGGATGCGGTGTTTATGCACGGTGAAAAAATAGACTTTAGGACAATTTAACGTTGGCATCAAATTAATAATGATATAATAATAATAAATGCTCAAGCAGTTTGGCGTGACTTGCCTGGAACGCTACAAAGTCGTGAGTCGTGGTTTGAAGTCGTGATTAACGGGCTCAAAACCCTGCCTGGAATTAAACATTACCTTCAGGCTGTGGAAAAAGCGGAAGACAGAAGACGAGCGCTGTGCTGAAAAAGGGCGAGGCTACATAAGGTCTGTATACAACAATCCAACAAACATAGGGCTATTTCACAATATATATAAGTTAATATTGAGTAAGTTACATTTAAGACACAATATTGTGTGTATTTAAAGTCTTTTTTCTGTTTTGCCAACTAAAATAGTTTAGAAAAGGCCATAACAAAATTGTGTGCCTCAGAGCAACACTGATGTTTCGTTCCTGAATGAATCTCTTTGATGGAGTCAAGTGAGCTATTGATTCAGTGTTCTATTCATAAACACAGGGCCTTCGGCATAATGTGCAAACTATCCATCCTGATGTGTTAGTAATTTTCAATACTATTTAGGGAAGATAGGGAGGATAGTATGCATTTTGGGATGCAGGGAAGCACTTGCTTTTAAATGAATCTGTTTTGAATGAATGGTTCAATGAATGATTCAATGAATCACTCAATGAGACAGCAACTTCCCACCACATATTGGCGGCTTTAGTGTCATGTTTATTTATCCATGTCAAGGCCAAAATCAACCAAAGTATCATTTAATTATCTTTATTGATAGGATAAACAAATGTTCTATAGAGCAAAAGTTTTCAACTTTTAAGAAATGTTTTACTGGAATAAGAAGTTTTTACATTTTGTTTCCCCTCTATTATTTGTTTCTCCATACTGTAGTAATGTGTGACAAACCTTTTCCATCTCCAGCTTAAAAGTGGTGTAAATTTCCTTGCTTAACAACCACCTACAGTAGCACCGTCTTGGCAGTTTTCTCCAGAACATTTGAAATCCTATTGTTTAGATGTAATCTGCCTTTTACACATAAAGCTTTGCATTTCATTTGTATTAGTCATATGACTAAATGTCTTTGTGAAAAAGAACATTTTGTAGGATTGTCAGGAGCAAATGTTTATTGGAGGATACTGAGAAAGTATTACAAATGGAAAAAGTCCTTATTACACACAAACAACCAGAAAGTCATACTTATAGTAAACTTTATAGTAAAAGGAACCTGTCCTACGACCAGTCTGTCATCATCTGTATTAACTTCTAAGGCCACTTCACACTACACAGACAGACACAAACCAACGCTAACCGAGTACAGTAGACCTACTTCACTTGTCAGATGTTCCAAGACTCAAAAAATGCTGATTCAACATTCAGTTGGCAAAAAGATGCTGACAGAGGTAACACACTGATCAGACAAAATTTGACATGTCTGTTGCAATCAACAGTCACTTCACAGTCTAACTACACAAACAAACTGATCTAGAAATGATCCACAAAAAAAAAATCTCCTTTGGTAATGCATTTCAGCTTAGCTTTTATTCGGACCCTTTGCAGGACCTTTCTTTTTGGCTGAACCTTGTTTTTTAGGCGGAGCTTTGGTAGCCTTCGCTTTGGCCTCTTGGGATTTTGGAGCTTTAGGTTTTGTCGCTGGCACTTTGGCTTCCTCAGAGGCAGCTGCGGCTTTCTCAACATGCTCCTCTTTGAGGGCCTCTTGTTTGGGTGGCTCTGGTTTAACAGCTTCATCTTTGCTCTCTTCTTTCACGACAGGCTTTGGCTGCTCCTCTTTGAGGGGCTCTTGTTTGGGTGGCTCTTCTTCAGGTACCTCAGGTTTAACTGCTTCATCTTTTCTCTCTTCTTTCACAACAGGCTTCAGCTGCTCCTCTTTGAGGGGCTCTTGTTTGGGTGGAGTTGGTTGGGATATCTCAGGTTTAACAGCTTCATCTTTGCTCTCTTCTTTTACGACAGGCTTTGGCTGCTCCTCTTTGAGGGGCTTTTGTTTGGGTGGCTCTTCTTCAGGTACCTCAGGTTTAACTGCTTTATCTTTGCTCTCTTCTTTCACGACAGGCTTCAGCTGCTCCTCTTTGAGGGGCTTTTGTTTGGGTGGCTCTTCTTCAGGTACCTCAGGTTTAACTGCTTTATCTTTGCTCTCTTCTTTCACGACAGGCTTCAGCTGCTCCTCTTTGAGGAGCTCTTGTTTGGGTGGCTCTTCTTCAGGTACCTCAGGTTTAACTGCTTTATCTTTGCTCTCTTCTTTCACGACAGGCTTTGGCTGCTCCTCTTTGAGGGGCTCTTGTTTGGGCAGCTCTGGTTGGGATATCTCAGGTTTAACAGCTTCATCTTTGCTCTCTTCTTTTATGACAGGCTTTGGCTGAGTGGATTTCTGTTCAACCGTCTCTTCAGTTTTTGTCGCCTCTTTCTGGATTGGTTCTTGTTTGACTGTCTGTTGTTCAGTGATCTCTGGTTGTGATTTTGTCTCAGGATTTGTGGGAACTAATGGCTTCTCTTCATTTATGTTAACAACCTCTGGTTTGTTTTCTTCTTGTGTTGATTCTGGTTTCTCAGCTGGTTCGGTGGACTCAAGTTTGGGAGCCTCAGGAATCGCTGAAAGCTTTTGGGCCATCTCTTCTTCCTCACTTTCAGATTCTCCGGCTTCATCTGGTATGGAACTCACCAAGGATGCTGCAAACTCCTGCAGACGGATCTGCTCGTCTCTCAGCCTCTTCATCTCTGCGGTCAACATGGGGTTGGGAGCCAGCTTAGAAAGTTGGGTGAGGCCTGGAAGCTCATCTTCTTGGGGCAAGTCCAATGCAGGTGCTAGAGTCGCCTTTTCTGAGGACCGTATGTCTTTAATCTTCTCATATAAAATTTTTCTTTCATCCTGCAGTGCTCGGCACAGAGTTTCCAGACGGTCGATTTTCACAGTGAAGAGTTCAAACTCTTTGGCCTTTTCTGATCTCTGTTGGAGTGGAGTTAATCAGTTAGTAAGTGAAACGTTAATGGTCAAATACTGACGAGTCGTGTGTGTAAATTACCTCCTCAATCATGTCAACAAGAGCTTTGTTGCAGCTTTCGAACCGTGTTTTCCATATGCTTGACTCCTTTTCCAGCTTTTTCATCTTCTTTGTCATCTGTTCAAATAAAAAAAGTGATCAGCATAAGACTTATATGCCTTTAAACAGACAAAGGCATTTGTGACCCTGGACCACAAAAACACTCATAAGTTTATTCATTTATTCATCAGCTAAATAAATAAGCTTTCCATTTGATGTATGGTTTGTTAGGATAGGACAATATTTGAAAATTTGTAATCTGAGAGTGCAAAATAATCAAAATACTGAGAAAATCTTAGCAATGCATATTACTACTGAAAAACTTTGCTATATTTATGTTAGGAAATTTACAATATCTTCATGGAACATGATCTTTACCTAATATCCTAATGATTTTTGGCATAAAAGAAAAATCTATAATTTTGACTCATACTATGTATTTTTGACAATTGCTACAAATATTCCTGTGCTACTCAAGACTGGTTTTGTGGTCCAGAGTCACATTTCAAGTTGTTCACGGCAAAAAATGATATTCCTAACAAGTGTTTTTGTCTGGTTTTGCATTTAAAATATAAAAAAAATGGCAGATGTCAGCAAAAATATTGGCAGATTTGTCACTTGTTATAAGTATAAACAAGTTAAAATCAAGTGAAAAAAAAGTCAGACATTGCAAAATACATTTTTTAATATACACTGCCGTTCAAAAGTTTGGGATAATTTTTTTTTCCCTCTTAGGCTCATCAAAGTTCCATTTATTTGATTAAAAATACTGAAAAAAGTAATAAAATGAAATATTATTGCAATTTAATTTAATTTTGCAATTTAACAGTTTTCTATTTTAATATACTTTCAGATATTATTTATTTCTGTGATGCATTTTGTCTGAATTTCCATCAGCTATTACTCCAGTCTTCAGTGTCACATGATCCTTCAGAAATTAGTATAATATGCTAATTTATTATCAATATTGGAAAAAAAAGTTGTGCTACTTAATATTTTTTGGAACCTGTGATATTTTTTCAGGATTCTTTGTTAAATAAAAAGTTAAAAAGAACAGCATTTGTTCAAAATATAAATATTTTCTAACAATATAAGTCTTTACTATCACTTTTTTTTTTAATCAATTTAATACAATCTTGCTGAATAAAAGTATTAATTTCTTTCAAACAAAAAAAGAAAGAAAAAATTGACTGACCCCAAACTTTGAACAGTAGTGTACAGTCGTGGCCAAAAGTTTTGAGAATTACATAAATATTGGAAATTGGAAAAGTTGCAGCTTAAGTTTTTATAATAGCAATTTGCATATACTCCAGAATGTTATGAAGAGTGATCAGATGAATTGCATAGTCCTTCTTTGCCATGAAAATTAACTTAATCCCGAAAAAAACTTTCCACTGCATTTCATTGCTGTCATTAAAGGACCTGCTGAGATCATTTCAGTAATCGTCTTGTTAACTCAGATGAGAATGTTGACGAGCACAAGCCTGGAGATCATTATGTCAGACTTGACATGTTAAAAGGAGGGTGATGCTTGAAATCATTGTTCTTCCATTGTTAACCATGGTGACCTGCAAAGAAACGCGTGCAGCCATCATTGCGTTGCATAAAAATGGCTTCATAGGCAAGGATATTGTGGCTACTAAGATTGCACCTAAATCAACAATTTATAGGATCATCAAGAACTTCAAGGAAAGAGGCTCAATTCTTGTTAAGAAGGCTTCAGGGCGTCTAAGAAAGTCCAGCAAGCGCCAGGATCGTCTCCTAAAGAGGACTCAGCTGTGGGATCGGAGTGCCACCAGTGCAGAGCTTGCTCAGGAATGGCAGCAGGCAGGTGTGAGCGCATCTGCACGTACAGTGAGGCCAAGACTTTTGGAAGATGGCCTGGTGTCAAGAAGGGCAGCAAAGAAGCCACTTCTCTCCAAAAACAAAAACATCAGGGACAGATTGATCTTCTGCAAAAAGTATGGCTAATGGACTGCTGAGGAATGGGGCAAAGTCATATTCTCCGATGAAGCCTCTTTCCGATTTTTTGGGGCATCTGGAAAAAGGCTTGTCCAGAGAAGAAAAGGTAAGCGCTACCATCAGTCCTGTGTCATGCCAACAGTAAAGCATCCTGAGATCATTCATGTGTGGGGTTGCTTCTCATCCAAGGGAGTGGGCTCACTCACAGTTTTGCCCAAAAACACAGCCATGAATAAAGAATGGTACCAAAACACCCTCCAACAGCAACTTCTTCCAACAATCCAACAACAGTTTGGTGAAGAACAATACATTTTCCAGCACGATGGAGCACCGTGCCATAAGGCAAAAGTGATAACTAAGTGGCTCTGGGACCAAAACGTTGAAATTTTGGGTCCATGGCCTGGAAACTCCCCAGATCTTAATCCCATTGAGAACTTGTGGTCAATCCTCAAGAGGCGGATGGACAAACAAAAACCCACTAATTCTGACAAACTCCAAGAAGTGATTATGAAAGAATGGGTTGCTATCAGTCAGGATTTGGCCCAGAAGTTTACTGAGAGCATGCCCAGTCGAATTGCAGAGATCCTGAAAAAGAAGGGCCAACACTGCAAATACTGACTCTTTGCATAAATGTCATGTAATTGTCGATAAAAGCCTTTGAAACGTATGAAGTGCTTATAATTATATTTCAGTACATCACAGAAACAACTGAAACAAAGATCTAAAAGCAGTTTAGCAGCAAACTATGTGAAAACTAAGGCCATGTCCACACTAATACGTTTTCGTTTGAAAACGCATCTTTTTCTCTCCGTTTTGGCCTGTATAATTTTGGAGGCTTTACGCATGCGCAGTAAGGCGAATTCGATGTTTTCCTACATTTCAGTGTGGATGAGAAACTTTTGGAAAACGCTTGGAAACGCTAGTGTGGACAGAGAGCGTTTTAAAACGAAAACTCCATTTTCAAATGTATCCGGATTAATGTAGACGTAGCCTAATATTTGTGTCATTCTAAAAACTTTTGGCCACGACTGTATAGTATATATGGTCTTTTTTAACATTGTATTCATCAAAGAATCCTAAAAAAGTATTACAGGTTCCAAAAAAATATTAAGCAGCACAACTGTTTACAACATTGATAATAAATCAGATAATATTAGAAAATTTCTGAAGTATCATTTGACACTGAAGACTGGAGTAATGATGCTGAAAATTCAGATTTGTATCACAGAAATAAATTCTATTTTAAGGGATATTGAAATGAAAAACACTATTTTAAATAAAGAATAATTAAATAATATTTTACAATATTACTATATTTTTAATGGAAAAAAAGGCAGCTGCAGCCTTGATGAGCAGAAAAGACTTAAAAAAACATTAAATATCTTCCTTATCCCAAACTTTTGAACAACAGTTTACTTTATCTGAAAAAGTCTTCGCATGCAGTTCTCAAGTAAATTTATCTTTTAGATAAACGGTATTTTCCTTTTAACTTTCAGCTCAAGACTATAAAAATGTGCATAAAACAACAAACCTTCTCCATCTCCTGTTTGAAAGTGACGTAAATTTCATTGCTTTTTGACAACGTGTTCTGGAACTCATCAAACTTCTGGGAGTACAACACAAGCTGTAAGAAGAGACTTAGAGTTAGCGTCATTTAGAAAAACATTGTGAAATAATGCCTAGGAGTACAGTAAGGAAAAAGGAACAAATTATTTTTAAATACTTTCTTTACTATTTAATAAATAAATATTTATATAAAGAATAAAGAAATACATGAATTAAAAAATAAATAAATACATATTTTCTTTATTCATTCATACATCCATTAATTTACTTCATCATTCATTCTTCTATTTACATTATGAACCTGATGTAAAGATGAAAGAGTTAATCACTGATATTGCAGCTGCACTGTACACAATCCATCTGCAATTAGTCAAGGCAAATGTTCCATTCAAAAACACAAAGCGTAAAATAAGTGAACATTTTCTGCAATGACTCAGTATGTAATGTGAGTCTTATTATTTATAGCAGCAGCAGTGTAACTCATCCAGGTCGTATTTAGTGTTCATCACTTGTGGCACTTGTGAACGATAATAATTCATTGAAATGATACATTTCTGTTGGTGTTGTCACAATAGAGCCACGAGAGAGAGGAAGCTTTCATACAGCCATCAACATAATTAACTCATAGAGCTTCATCTTTATAGATTCAGAGACAGTGAGATGTTGTCACGTTCATTTCCTTAAATAATTAATCAGTGTCTACATGATTTATCTCCTCTAAGACAGAATGTTAATATTTCTAAATATGCACCACTTTTATGATGCTTTTACAGTTGAGGTCAATGGTTTACATACACACTGCAAAATTGAGGGACTCATATGCAACTATTACAGATAGTTCAAATGCTCACTGATGCTTCAGAAAGAAAAACAATGCATTAAGCCAGGGGGTGAAAACTTTTTGAATTTGAAGGTAAGGGTAAATTTAACTTAATTTGTCTACTGGGAAATAAGTATCTTCTGTAGCTTCTGAAGGGCAGTACTAAATGAAAAAAAAAAAAAAGATATTTAGAAAAATGTACACATCTTTATTCTGTTCAAAAGTTTTCACTCCCTCGGCTCGTAATGCATTGTGTTTCTTTCTGAAGCATCAGTGAGTGTTTGAACCTTCTGTAATAGTTGCAAGAGTCCCTCAGTGTGAAATGATGGATCTTAAAATCATACAGTCATTGTTGGATAGGGTTCCAATACACAAAAATGCTGAAAAACCAAAGAATCTGAGGGACCTAAAGGATTTTTCTGAAGAACAGTGGGCAGTTTAACTGTTCAGGACTTATAAACAACTGTGGATCATTCAGGTAACAACACAATATTAAGAATCAAGTGTATGTAAACTTTTGAACGAGATCATTTTTATAAATTCAACTTTTATTTTTTCTTGCGTATGTGTAATATCTTATTCAGGTCAGTACTAAATAAAAAAAAAGTAACATGCATTTTGTATGATCCTTTTTATTTTGGTAAAATAATGTGCAATGTGCAATATGTATATCCTTTTTGTAGCTGGAAACCTCCTTATTTACTGTAAATGCAATAGAAATGCCCAATATATTCTTCAAAATTGCTCCTTTTATGTTCCACTGAAGAAAAAAAGTCATCCAGGTTTGGAACAACATTAGGGTGAGTAAATAAAGACAGAATTTTCATTTTTTTTAGGCACTTAAAAGTCCCTTATAATGGTCTACACAGAACTGTAAAGCTCTAATGATTGATTTTCATAAACATCCGCCTGTAATTTATCTATCCATCTCAGCTGAAATGTATTCAGACAGTGCATTTAGTGCAGTTTCACCTAATGGCTCTGAATCATCACTGTAAATTGCCTTTTAAAGATTGATTGGTTTATGTGGTTTGTCACACAGCTCAGCGAGAGAAAAGCCACAGCTAGAGAGGAGAGAGAGAGTTGGATTGTGGGTAATGCCACAGCGGTAGATATTCACCTGGGCCTGCATGACAGTGTGCTGCTCTTTCAGCTCTTTAGCCTGTAGTTTCCACTCTGCAGCCTGAGTGAGTAACTGGTTAAACACAAGACACACACACACAAACAGGTGAGAAAGACCGAGAACTCGGCATTACCTGTTTCTTCATCTGCAACTCCTGCTCCCTCATTGCGTAGCATTTCTTTGTTTTTTCAATAGCCTCTTTAAGCAACTAACAACATAAATGGTGAGATGTTAACATTTGCCAATTTGCCAGATATTGAGATTCAGTGAAACATTTTTATAAACAGGGTCTAAAATGAACTTTTTGCCACTCTTGAGAAAATGTAAGTTAATTATATAGGTTATATATATTCATACCCCTGGCAAATTCTGATTTAAAGTTACTTTTATTCAACCAGCAAGTTTTTTTTTAACCGGAAATGACACAGGCTTCTCCCAAAAGATAATAAGATGATGTACAAGAGGCATCATTGTGGAAAAAAAAATATTATTCATCTTTAATTACATTTGAACAAAAAGTGGCATCTCCAAAATGATTCATACCCTTCTCAATAATCAATAGAAAAGCCTTTTTTGGCTATTACAGCAATCAATTGCTTCATATAATTTCTGACCAGCTTTTTGCATGTCTCCACTGGTATTTTTGCCCATTTATCTTTAGCGATGAGCTCCAACTCTTTCAGCTTGGAGGGTCTCCTTGCCATCACCCTGATCTTTAGCTCCCTCCACAGATTCTCAATTGGATTTAAGTCAGGACTCTGGCTGGGCCCCTGCAAAATGTTAATGTTTTGTCTGCTAACCATTTCTTCACCACTTTTGCTGTGTGTTTTGGGTCGTTGTCGTGCTGAAATGTCCACTGGTGCCCAAGGCCAAGTTTCTCTGCAGACTGCCTGATGTTGTTGTTGAGAATTTTGATGTATTGCTCCTTTTTCACTGTGATTAGGTTCCCTGGTCCGCTAGCTGAAAAACACCCCCAAAACATTAGGTTCTCACCGCCATGTTTGACAGTGGGGATGGTGTTCTTAGGGTTGAAGGCTTCTCCTTTTTTACGCCAAATGAAGGCTACATCATTGTGGCCAAACAATTAAATTTTTGTTTCATCTGACCGTAAAACAGAAGACCAGAAGTCTTCTTCTTTGTCCAGATGAGCATTTGCAAAGGCCAAGCGGGCTTTTGTGTGCCTTATCTGGAGAAGTGGTGTCCTCTTTGGTCTGCGTCCGTGGAACCCAGCGGTGTGCAGTGAACGTTGGACTGTCTGCCTTGAGATGTTGCCACCAGCAGAGCCCAGATTCATCAGGATGACCTTGGTGGTGATCCTTGGATTCTTTTTTACCTCTCTCACTATCCTCCTGGCCACCCAGGTGTCAGCTTTTGGCTTTCGACCACGTCCTCTGAGATTTTTCACAGTGCGGAATGTCTTGAATTTTTTAATAATACTTTGCACTGTAGCCACTGGAACTTCAAAACATTTATGGTCTTATAGCCCTTTCCTGACTTGCCTGACTTCCTGAGCAGCCACATTTCGCAGCCGCAGGTCCTCAGTTAGCTCCTTTGTCTTAGCCATGACTGTCCACAAACCAACAGCAGTTTTTCACCTGTTGAGTTGATTAAAACAGCTGTTTCCAATGAATCAGGGTAATTAGGATGCTTTAGAACAGTTTGGACTATTTGGAATGGTATAGAACAGTGGTTCTCAATCCTGGTCCTGGAGGACCCCTGCTCTGCACATTTTGCATGTCTCTCTTATTTAACACACCTGATTGAGATCTTCAGCTTGTTAGTTCAGTTCATGGATCTCTACTAATGAGCTGACGATCTCAATCAGGTGGGTTAAATAAGGGAGACATGCAAAATGTGCAGAGCAGGGGTCCCCCAGGACCAGGATTGAGAACCACTGGTATAGAACTTTGGATTTTCCCATAGACTGTCACAGTTTGCAAAGACTATGAATAATTTTGGAGATGCCACTTTTTGTTCAAATGTAAATAAAAGCTGAGAAATATTTTTTTTCCGCAATGATGCCTCTTGTACATCATCTAATTATCTTTTGGGAGAAGCCTGTGTCATTTCCGGTCAAAAAAAAAAGTTAGAATATGCCAGGGGTATGAATAATTTCGGGCTTGACTGTATATTATATATATATATATATGCATGTATGTATGTATGTATGTATAGCCAGTGACTTTGTATCGCAAAATATTTTACAAATAGTTTATACCTTTATGTAAGGAATATGGACTCTTAGGGACAAAACAAAGATCGAAGATACATTTTTGGTGGAAAAATTTCCACTGAGAAGACTTGCAAGTCATGCCAGATGTTTTCTTTAGCTGACAGCTTCATTTGAATGACACATTCTTCTCTTCACTTATCAGGAAATTCCAGATTATCATTCTTACAGATCAAATTAATATATTATGTTGCAGTTTCTTAAAAAATGACTATTGTTACTTGCATTTGGCACTTGATGAGTGTTAATTTTAGACCCTGCTTGTAAATAAATTAATTGTAAGCACATGCAAATAGGTTTGCCCGCCCTTCATTTTACTTGAGGCAAATCTGAAGAGCCAGAATAGATCTGTGTGTCTTACATATTCCTTCTCTCTCTTGTGCTTCTCTTCAGCTTGACTGAGGAGCATGTTGGCTTCTTCCAGCTTGGCATCAGACAGTTTCTGCTGTAGATCTCTGTGTTTGAAGATCTTCTCTAAACTCTGGATAAAAAAAAGGGGGGAATATTCAATTTGATGTATTTATTTTATTTTATTTTATTTTTCATTGTCCAAACTACTTGTCTTGTGTAGGGTCACAATGATTTTTAAGTTTTTTAATTTTATTTATGTGTTTGTTTGTTTTTATTTTTATTTATCTATTATCCAATCCACTTGTCTTGTGTAGGGTCACACGGATGTAAGGATATTTATTTTGTTTTATTTATTTTTTATTTTGATAAAAAAATGTTTTATTTAATTTTATTTTATTCTCCATTGTCTAAATTACTTATGTAGGGTCGCAAGGATGCTTTATTTTATGCTATATTTAATTTGATTTATTTAATTTAATTTTATTTGTTTTCCATTGTGCAAACTAATTGTCTTGTGTAGGGTCACAAGGATGCTTTTTTATTTGATTTAATTTTATTATTTGAAATTGTTCTTTTTATTTTTTTAATTGTTATTTTATTTTAATTTATTATGTTTAATTTATTTTAATTTAATGTCAATTTTATTTATTTATTTATTTGCCATTGTCCAAACCACTTGTTCGGTCGCAAGGATATTTTATTGCAAAGATGCTTTTTTTATAAATTTTTTTATTGTTATTATTTTATTTATTTTATTTTATTTTGTAAAAATATTTATTTTATTATTTTGTTTTTTATTTTATTTTATTTTATTTATTTGTTTTCCATTGTCCAAACTACTTGTCTTGTGTAGGGTCACAAGGATGCTTTTTTTTTAAATTCTTTTTATTTTTTTAATTGTTATTTTATTTTATTGATTATGTTTTATTCATTTTAATTTAATGTCAATTTTATTTATTTATTTATTTATTTGCCATTGTCCAAACCACTTGTACGGTCACAAGGATATTTTATTTTACTTTACTTTACTTTATTTTTATTTATTTATTTAATTTATTTTTTTATTTATAGTCCATTGTTTAAATTTATTTTCCCACTTGTCTTTTGTAAGATCGCATGGATGCTTTATTTTATTTTATTTTGTTTTATTTTGTAAATTGTTATTTTTTTTTTTTTTCCACTGTCCCAACCACTTGTGTAAGATTGCAAGGATTCTTTATTTTTAATTTAATTTAATTTATTTATTTATTTTTATTTTTCCATTACCTAAACCACTTGTCTTGTGTAGGGTCGCAAAGATGCTTTATTTTATTTTATTTTATTTTATTTTATTTGTTTTTCATTGTCCAAACCACTTGTCCTTTGCAGGGTCGCAAAGATGCTGGATTTTATTTTATTTTTGTTGTTTGTTTTTCCAGCTCTAGTCAGTTCTTGGAACAACATTTAATGCAGCACAACATTTTAACACTGAACACTTGTTTGTCTCTATACACCACACAGTGTGATTATTCACAAGCAGAACATGTTCCAGGATCAACATCCTTTGTTGTTCTTGGAACCGCTTTCATATCAATCATGCCTTTACACCTAAAATCAGAGGGCGTGATTGGTCAATAGGGATGTTGCTCTGGGAACATGTTCTTCTTGTGTAAATCACATTAAGCATGATGCAATTCCCTCATATGGTGCGTATCTCTTCCGCAGCCAGCAGAGGGCAGTAGAGACACATGGCACAATTCGATCTCGAGTCAGTTAAATTCTTGGGGTGTTTTAGCCTAGCACACAGATGCGTGTAAGCAGTCTCTGTGGTACCCATCAGCATGACAGATTGAGCTAAACTTCCCCTCACATCAGGCATGTCATTCCACCGGTCGATCCTCGTGTGATTAGATACAGAATACAAGAGTGTTCTACGAGGTGCAATATTCACTGTCAAACCGAGCGTGAATCACTGAGTCAAAGTCAAAAATACAAGTATCTGCTGTGCATATAGCAGCTTTAGAAAGTGTGAGGGTGTAGTTTCCTCCGCCTTGTGTTGTGAAATTACAGCTCTGGCAGACTCCAGCTCTAAAAGCCGCATATGTTTTTATGCATAGTGATTGTAAAGATTGCTCATGTGAACAATAAGTCAAAAGTTGGGATAATTTTTTAATGTCTTGGAAAGTCGCTTGTGCTCACCAAGGCTGCATCAAAAATACTGTAAAAACAGTAATATTGTAAACTATTACTGTTGTAATATAATGTAAAATGTCATTTATTTTTGAGATAGCAAAGCTGAATTTTCAGCAGCCATTACTCCAGTCTTCAGTGTCACATGATCCTTCAGAATTAATTCTGTGCTGATAATAATTCTATGCTTGATAATAATTGAGCACTAAATCAGCTTATTAGAATCATTTGATGTCATTGTTAAATAATTATAATACTATTAATATTAAAATATTTGAGTTAGTGTTTTCATTCATTGAAATAAAAGAAAATCTAAATATTCAATGAATGGCCTATCCAAAAACGACTAAAATGACTAAAAACAGCAAAAATTACATTAAAGCTAAATAGTAATATATATATTTTAAATATTGAAAACTACAAATAAATGAATAAAAATTGTATTAATATTAAAATGTTTTAATTAGTGTTTTCGTTAATTAAAATAAAATTGAAATAAAATAAATATTCAATTAAGTACTTAAACAAAAAAACACTAAAGAATTACTAAAAACAAAAATAAAAAATACATTTAAGCTAAATAGAAATATTTTAAAATAATAATAAAAATATTATTAATATTAAAATATTTTAATTAGTGTGTTCATTATTTGAAATAAAGCTAAAATTAAAATAAAATATAAATATTTAATGAAGAACCTAAACAAATAATACTAAAATGACTAAAAACGAAAATAAAAAATACAATAATAAAAATATTACTAATATTCAAATATTTTAATTAGTGTTTCCGTTGTTTGAAATAAAGATGAAATAAAATAAATATTCAATGAAGTACCTAAACAAAAAACACTAAAGAATTACTAAAAACAAAAATGAAAAATACATTAAGGCTAAATAGAAATATTTTAAAATAATTATAAAAAATATTATTAATATTAAAATATTTTAATTAGTGTGTTCATTATTTGAAATAAAGCTAAAATTAAAATAAAATATAAATATTTAATGAAGAACCTAAACAAATAATTCTAAAATGACTAAAAATGAAAATGAAAAATACAACAATAAAAATATTATTAATATTCAAATATTTTAATTAGTGTTTTCGTTGTTTGAAATAAAGATGAAATAAAATAAATATTCAATGAAGTACCTAAACAAAAAACACTAAAGAATTACTAAAAACAAAAATGAAAAATACATTAAAGCTAAATAGAAATATTTTAAAATAATTATAAAAAATATTATTAATATTAAAATATTTTAATTAGTGTGTTCATTATTTGAAATAAAGCTAAAATTAAAATAAAATATAAATATTTAATGAAGAACCTAAACAAATAATTCTAAAATGACTAAAAATGAAAATGAAAATGAAAAATACAATAATAAAAATATTATTAATATTCAAATATTTTAATTAGTGTTTTCGTTGTTTGAAATAAAGATGAAATAAAATAAATTAGAAATACTAAATGAAGTGCCTAAACAAAAAATACAAAAATTACTAAAAACAAAAATAAAAAATAGAAATATTTTTAAATTCTAATAAAAATAAAATAATAAAAATATTATTCATATTCAAATATTTAGTGTTTTTGTTATTTGAAATAAAGCAATATATTCAATGTAAAACCTAAACAAAAATACTAAAATGACTAAAAACATAAAAATACATTAAACCTAAATAGAAATATTTACAAATAATAATAATAATAATAATAAATACAAAAAGCACATAATAAAATTACAGAAAATTAAACCAAATTAGCATATTAAAATAATTTTTTATTTTTTATTTTTTTTCACTCATAACGTTGCACATTTTCAATCATGCTCTTTAATTAGAGTGTTGTCTGTTGTTAAGTCGTTGTTAAATAAGTCTAAAATAATTAAAAATATTATTAATATCAAAATATTTTAATTAGTGTTTTCATTAATAGAAATAAAGCTGAAAAAAATGCATAAAAGCTAAATAGAAATATTTTAAAATAATAAAAAAATACAATAAGCATATAATAAAATAATTTTTTTTTTTAACTAAATCAGTACATTAGAATTATTTAATATTTCACAAAAATTACTGTTTTTACTGTATTTTTAATCAAATAAATCCAGCCTTGGTACGCATAAGAGACTTGACATAAAAAAAAGAATATATAATATTATTCAGAACTTTTGACTGTAGTTTGAGTTTAAAATGAGTTTGTACATCCAATAATGGCTCATTAAAGTTTTTAGATGGACCAGAGTAAAAAAAAAATCTAATTTGATGCATTATCAAATATATCACAATCACTTATGGTGCCCACTTACTTGTACCAAAACCTAATCTCGACTGTGCCTTGGGGTGCAGCTTTAAATGGATTTGTGACTGAATCGCTTTGACAGATGTGTTAGATACTGGGGTGTTTGAAATACTCAATTCATTTAGCTGGCTTTCACTGCACAGGTCTTCAGTCTGCTTCACACCACAAGCACATATTTATTTTAGGGCCCATATTAACAGGTTACAGTCTTCACACTGCCCACATAAACAGCACAGTGCTGTGTAGCTGAAAATACCTTTCTGTGAAAGGTGGCCTGCTGTAGCTCTGCTTATGTGTGGATTTAATGCATTTCAAATCTAGATGCTATTTGTATAGACTTAATGTAATGTGTGTGTTGATTTCTCAGTCAGTACCACTTCTCTCCGCTCATATTGCTCTATGATGGTCTTGAGTTTGCTGGCCAACTCGCTGTTCTCTTGGCACAGCTTGTTGTTGCGGTTACTGTGCTGCTCGATCTGGTTCTGAATGTCCACCAGCGTGCTCTGGAAATGAGCGGTGATCTCCTTCCGCTTCATTTCATCCTCCCGCAGCCTTTGCAGACTCTCCTCCTGCGGGGAGAAAGAGGAAAGGAAACGTGTGGGAAATCTGGAAATAGGCAGCCTTAAGTGATGAAAGCAATCTAGATCTAGTATTACGTGAGGGTGTGAGATGGAGCTGTGATTAGATGGTAAAAGTCAAATAATGTATTGTGTTTGATGGCATTTTGAGGTAGAAATGGCAGTGATGGGAATTACACTACCAGTCGAAGGTTTTTGAACAGTAAGATTTGTCATGTTTTTTTAAAGAAGTCTCTTCTGCTCACCAAGCCTGCATTTATTTGATCCAAAGTACAGCAAAAACAGTACAATTTTGAAATATTTTTACTATTAAAAATAACTGTTTTCTATTTGAATATATTTGAAAATGTAATTTATTCTTGCGATTTCAAAGCTGATTTTTTAGCATCATTACTCTAGTCACATGATCCCTCAGAAATCATTCTAATATTCTGATTTGCTGCTCAAAAAACAACACACCTTGGGTGTGCATTATTTTATGATAATTCAATGGGCCGAAGTCAATTATTTGTTAAGTATGTGACATTTTGATTGATCACAAGTGATATTCAGCTTGATTAATTAAAATAAATCTGAAATAAAATAAAATATAAATATTAGATAAAAAACCTAAACTTAAAAACACTTAAATGAAAATGAGAAATGTTGCATTGTCAACTATTTGAACTAAATTGAAGTACTAAAATGACTAAAACTAAAACTGATATAAAATGTATGAAAGCTAAGTAAATAAAAATATTAAGAACCAATAAAAAAAAAAAAAAAAAAACATTATATTTTTATGAAGAAAAAAAAATATCACTGGTTACTGCACTATTTTATTAAACTTTATTAGTGGCATATACATTTTTATTTTTTATCGTATGAAAATGATTGATAAATGCACAATGGTTAATGTTTTTCATTTCTTTTTAGATTCTAAAAAATACATTATATACATATTAAATTCACCACCTTGGATGTGCATTATTTTATAATAATTAAACGGACCATATTCAATTATTTATTAAGTGTGGCATTTTGATTGATCACAATTGATATTCATCTTAATTAATTAAAATACATCTGAAATAACATAAAATAAAATATAAATATTAGATTAAAACCTTAACTTAAAAACACCTAAATGAAAATGAGAAATGTTGCACTGTCAACTAAGTTAACTAAGTTGAAGTCCTAAAAGGACTAAAAATAAAACTGATATAAAATGCATTAAAGCTAAATAAATATAAATATTAAGAACCAATAAAAAACATAACATAAAATAAATTAAAAATATTAATAAATACCACAATAGCATAGGAATAGCATTAAATATCACTGGTTACTGCACTATTTTATTAACTTTATTAGTGGCATATACATTTTTATTATTTATAAATGCACATTAATTCATGTTTTTCATCTCTTTTTAGATAAAAAAAACATTATAAACATATTAAATAGCATATTATATAATTCTAATATTTACATGATGGATTTTTGTATTTCACATAAACACAAATTGAAAATCTGTGTCTGGAATTATTTAAAATAAAATACATAAAAGGCATTTGAGAAGTAACCGAGTTTTAAAGAGAGCTTAATTCAAATTTAAATGTATTATTTTTAATAAAGTAGTACGTGAGTAAAGGACAACTTTTTGCAAGGGGCTTTTATTATATATAGCAAAAAGTGAAAGGAAATTGAGAATATAGAGGGAATGGACATGTTATAGACCAGACTTGAACCTGAGTGACCCACATACTACACAACTACACTGTTTCTACCTTACAAGGTCTAAACGGTGAGCATATGAGCATTTAATCAAACGTTGTTAATGACGTATTAAGCTATATGAGATCTATATTTGTGCCACTAAATAAATAATATCTCTTTTTTTAGTATCTGCGATTGGACGTGTGAATGCTAAGCAGGCCTGCCATCCAATGTGTGTGCTTTGTAAACATGAGCTCCTGTTTCAGAGGCGCCAGTTTCCTGACTCAGCTAATCGTAAGGAACCCGAGCATGGAGCGTTCTCCAGGGCTGAATCTGTTTGCTAGCCTGTGTTTACACATATCATGAGTCTCAAGCTCCCATCTGGGAAAGGTGAAGCTGTATTACCACTACGCAAGCTCATCAGGGAGGTGAATCACTCACATAAGCGCAAAGGAAATGACCCCAGATTAAATCTAATTTACCGTCCTCATAGCTGAGCGTCGCACCTCCACACGGGGCTTAGATGTTCAGCTCTGACCCGCTCATTAATGGCTTCCATAATACTTGAATAAAATTGATTGGGGAGTGAACAAGGTCAAAGCCAGCCTCTAGGGAAGGATAGCATTGACTTCCAAAGACATGGAGAGTTCATATTAGAGCAAGAGTTTAATATCTCCAATGCCTGGAGGAGAACAAAACAACACAAACGTGATTAGAAAGCTCCTCTGAGTCACCTTACAGACCAAGAGAAAAAAGCATGTGTGTGGATGCTGGGACAGAAACCGCTAGGTTTTGTTACAAAGTCCTCCAGCACCTGTTCAGTGAATAGTACAAATGGACTGAAATCAGTTGCTGAGAAAATGGCTCCAGGTGCTTTGCGCAAGATTCATAACATCTTTCATATTATGTACACATTCACCGAATGGAGGTGAAATTGTCTCTTGGAAGGCAACGTAATTGTTTGGCAGAGTGAAAGAAATGAGTGGACCGCTATATCCGACAGCTGGAAACATTTCAAGTGCTGCATAACATTGTAAAATTACAAATATGGCAGCTCAGTTCAGAGAGGCATTCACAAATTAGGTTGCAGTTTTTAATATTCAGAACCGTTTACATGAATCAAAAACATGCAGCACGACCAGTGAAGTCCAATTATTTGGTAATGACTCTTATGAGTCAGTTCTTTTTATTTAATCAAACACATAAAGCGCGACTGGTCAAGGTGTTGATGGGAGAAACAAAGCTTTTTTTTAAACCCTGAATCATTTGCTTTGCAAAATGATTCATTGTTTCAATTCTGTCAAACACCACAGAACGGAGGCACCTGCTGGTCAAAATAGTGTAAATGCAATGACAACTCATCCTGAACATGTATAATGGCACCTTTTACAAATGTGACCCTGGATCACAAAACTTAAGAACTCAGAATATTAAGTAGCACGGGTATATTTGCAACAATAGACAAAAATGCATTGTATAGGTTAAAATTATCGATTTTCCTTCCTATATTAGGATATTAAGTAAAGATGTTCCATGAAGATTTATATAACTTAATTTTTGATTAGTAATATGCATTGCTAAGAACTTCATTTGAACAACTTTAAAGGCAACTTTCTCAATATTTAGGTTTTTTGCACCCTCAAATTCCGGATATTCAAATAGTTGTATCTCAACCAAATATTGTCCTATCCTAACAAACTATACATTAATGAAAAAGCTTATTTATTCATTACGATTAAAAAAAAAAACCCTGACACTTATGACTGGTTTTGTGGCTTTTGTATAACTCACACATGTTAAAATTCATTACACTTAAAAATGAGCCTACATTATCAAACTGACCTAATATCAGTTAAAACCATCTTTCGTTGTTCGGTTCATGAAATGTGACAAACTATAAGAATTTTGAAATGTTTCAAAACTAAGGCTTGAAATCAGGGTAGATTGTTTTTAAAATGAGAGTGGGAACACTGTTTAATATAAGCTATTTCTGAAAAAACAATACCTTTATGATGTAATATATAAAGATATGTAATTTTCCAAAGCAAACTTGATCATTTTGTGTTCTTGTTTTTGTGTTTTTGCTATATTTGTCATAAGAACACTAAATATTTGTGGCACTATTTTGTGGTAGTTTTCTATTTAAATATATTTTAAAATGTAACTTATTCCTGTGATTTCAAAGCTGAATTTTTAGAGTTGACAGAGTTTATTTTTTTCAGGTTTATTTGATGAATAGGAAGTTTAGAAGAACAGCATTAAACAGAAATCATTTGTAACATTATAAATGTCTTTATCATCACTTTTGATCACTTTAAAGCATCCTTGCTAAATAAAACTATTAAAAAGTATCAAAAAAATATACTGACTTCAAGCTTTTGAATGGTATAATGTATAATGTTACTTTTTATTTTCAGATAAACGCTGATCTTTGGATCTTTCTATTCAATACACTGTTTTACTCAACTGTTTTAAATATTAATAATAATAATAATAATAATACAAATGTTTCTTGAACAGCAGATCAGAATATTAGAATGATTCCTGAAGGATCATTACAGACTGAAAATGATAATGAAAATTTAGCTTTGATCACAGGAATAAATTACATTTAAAAATCTAAAAGAAAGCAGCTGTTTTAAATAGTAAAATATTTCACAATATTACTGCTTTTGCTGTATTTTGGATCAAATAAATGCAGGCTTAGTGAGCAGAAGAGAATTATTAAAAAACATTAAAAATCTTACTGTTCAAAAACTTTTGACTGGTAGTGTATCTAGATAAAAATCACAATAAGAAGTTGTTTTTAGCTGGTCACATGATCTTAGTATGATAAATGTAAAATCTCATGTAACTGTACTATTAATTTCTTTATGTGTGTAAATCGTTTTAAGGAGTTGCTTAGGTAAATCCATTATGCAGATTTAACCTTGGAATTACCATGGAAAATACAAAAACCTCTACAGATACTCTCTGGGGTGTAGATGTAGTCACTGTAGCACCAACAGAACGCAAGTACAGGAGGCCACGGCCTCTGCAGTGATTTGAGCCAGTGAGACATTCTCTTTGACTTTTGATTTATAAAAGAAGGGCAAATGTCACTGAAGCTCGGTAACACTATCCCTCTTGTCATAGTGACCTGTCAGCAGCGCTTTGAGTCTGAGAAGTCAGTGTCTCATCGAGGCAGAGACGCAGAGTCACTGCAGTAATGTCCCACTGGGCTCAAAGACGCCGTCTCCTCAGAAGGAAGTTGAATCGACTCAATCTCAGCAATCAAAATACTGACACGGGTAACAGGATAACAGGAAAACAAGTCTGACGCTCAAAACTCTCCACATGTCAAACAAGAAGTTGCTGTAAGGTCTGTTATCGTTGTCTTGCTCTATCTATTTCAGCTAAATGTACTCCTGAAGGGCACATAAAAACACAACCCTGATCGCTTTACATGTCATTCAGACAGCTCTTCTTTCTAAGCAATATTTTTAGGGCTGTGACGATAAATCGATGCATAACGATTCATAGAACGATTCTGATTGCAATTCTTTCGTTTTTAACAGCAGATGGTGCTCTAATCACCTCTAAACCTACTTCTCACAAAAAAAAAATGTACAAAATAATACTGTTAATTCAACACTATCTCACGATCAATTTGCATATATTTTACGAGGTGGCTAATTCGTACAAATTTGTATGACGTGCCTTGTACGAATTTGTACATTTTGTGAAAAATCATACGTGTTTTACAAAGTGGCAAATTTGTAGGAATTCGTTAAAATGACTACCACTAAACCCACCTCTAACAGAAAACATACATAATAATACTGTTTATTCAATGCTACAGTGAGGGAAAAATTATTTGATCCCCTGCTGATTTTGTACATTTGCCCACTGACAATAAAATGATCAATCTATAATTTTAATGGTTTATTTTAACAGTGAGAGACAGAATAACCACAAATAATCCAGAAAAACACATTTAAGAAAGAAACAAAAATTGATTTGCATTTTAATGAGTGAAATAAGTATTTGATCCCCTATCAATCAGCAAGATTTCTGGCTCCCAGGTGTCTTTTATACAGGTAACGAGCGAAGATTAGGAGCACTCTCCTAAAGGGAGTGCTCCTGATCTAAGCTTGTTACCTGTATAAAAGACACCTGTCCACAGAAGCAATCAGTTAATCAGATTCCAATCTCTCCACCATGGCCAAGACCAAAGAGCTGTCCAAGGATGCAAAGGACAAGATTGTAGACCTACACAAGGCTGGAATGGGCTACAAGACCATCGCCAAGCAGCTTGGTGAGAAGCTGACAAACACCGAAACACAAAACAACTGTCAATCTCCCTCGGTCTGGGGCTCCATGCAAGATTTCACCTTGTGGAGCTTCAATGATCATGAGAATGGTGTGGAATCAGCCCAGAACTACACAGGAGGATCTTGTCAATGATCTCAAGGCAGCTAAGACCATAGTCACCAAGAAAACAATTGGTAACACACTATGCCATGAAGGACTGAAATCCTGCAGCGCCAGCAAGGTCCCCCTGCTCAAGAAAGCACATACATGCCCGTCTGAAGTTTGCTAATGTACATCTGAATGATTCAGAGGAGAACTGGGTGAAAGTGTTGTGGTCAGATGAGACCAAAATGGAGCTCTTTGGCATCAACTCAACTCGCCGTGTTTGGAGGAGGAGGAATGCTGTCTATGACCCCAAGAACACCATCCTCACCATCAAACACGGAGGTGGAAACATTATGTCTTGGGGTGTCTTTCTGCTAAGGGGACAGGACAACTGTACCACATCAAAGGGACGATGTACGATTGTACCATCAAATCTTGGGTGAGAACCTCCTTCCCTCAGCCAGGGCATTGAAAATGGGTCGTGGATGGGTATTACAGTATGACAATGACCCAAAACACACGGCCAAGGCAACAGAGAATTGGCCTAGCCAGTCTCCAGAGCTTAATCCTATAGAAAATCTGTAGAGAGAGCTAAAGGTTTGAGTTGCCAAACATCAGCCTGGATACCCTAATGACTTGGAGAGGATCTGCAAAGAGGAGTGGGACAAAATCCCTCCTGAGATGTGTGCAAACCTGGTGGCCAACTACAAGAAATGTTTGACCTCTGTGGTTGCCAACAAGCGTTTTGCCACCAAGTACTAAGTCATGTTTTGATAAGGGGTCAAATACTTATTTCACTCATTAAAATGCAAATCAATTTATAACTTTTTTGAAATGCATTTTTCTGGATTTTTTGTAGCTATTCTGTTCTTTAACTGTTCAAATAAACCTACCATTAACATTATAGACTGATCATTTCTTTGTCAGTGGGCAAATGTACAAAATCAGCAGGGGAACATTTCTTATTATTTTCAGTGTTAAAATTATAATGTTTTTGTAGAAGTCAATATTTTTTAAGACTGTTTTAATGAATAAAAATGTTAAAAGAGTAGCTGACTCCAACTGACCCTAAACATTTGAATGGCAAAAGAAAACAGGCATGTTTATTTTAAAGAGAATGTATTCAGACCAAATAAATACTGTAATTTCTTATCCTAAATACATACAAACATACCCAATAAACCTATCATAGCTTCTTTCACATCTCAGTCTCTTAGTCAGTAGATCGTGTTCTCACCTTCAGTGTCCTGTTATGTCTCTGAAGCTCCCTGCAGAGCATCTCCAGCTTGCTGCGGGCCAGGATGGCACGACTGTGCTCGAACTGAAGCTGATCTCTCTGCTTGACCAGAAAACCCTGTCTCTGCTGAAGCTGCTCCAGCTGTTTCTTGTCAGTCCTGTGTTCCTCCACCTGCACCATATGCACAAAACACACACAGGTGTGATCCATACATCATCTTATACATTGCTTTAACACCTCTAAAGCTGCTTTAGATAATGTCTGTCTGGTTGTTCCTCGAGAAGATTTTGGAATGGCAGACTTTTGCAGTTTCCCACATAAACAGAGCCCTTAGATTGTATATTTCTGAGGTTTTGTCAGAACTGGGAGAATTACTTGTAGTCTTCTGTCATATGTTCCTCTCTATGTGCCCCTGACATTATCTCTGTGTTCTGAAATTGAAGCAAGTGTTGTGGCTTTCTTGTGTGGCATATGGCCTTGTGTTCAGACTAGGCTTATTCAGCCCAGGGCGTTGAATATTTAGGTCATCGCAGTATCAGTGAAACCGCTCTTAACATTACACCAGGCATTCTTTTATTTTCTCTCCGTGTCAATCCGGTTTGTGTTCTATTTGTTTCCTCTTAACTGTCCTCCATACATTGTTGTTGCCGGCGGTGAAAACTGTTCAGAGAGCGGCATCTCTCATGGGTCTGGATACTCACCAGCTCAGTGTATTTCTTCAACACCATTTCCACTTTCTCTTCTGGTGAGCCGAGCTTGTTCAGGCTTTGCAATAAGGATGCGGCCTCTTTACCTACGAGACAAGCGTTTTCCGTTCAGATCAGAGAATGAAAAGATAAAGAAGATGAACTGAAGCCCACAAGGGAGAGTTCTGCATGCACGCTTCAAAATAAATCAACGAGAGAAGTGGTGAAATCACAGCGTGATAGCGTTTACTACGATAAAATAGTTGAGAGAAGCAAACAAGGCACAAGACACATACTCAGCCTTAAGGGGATGGTTCATCCAAAAATGAAAACTCTGTCATTATTTATTCACCCTCTTGTCATTCCAAACCTTTAAGTTGTCTTTTTACATTAGAAATCTCCAAAAAGCAGCACTTTAAAAGTGTTTCATAACATTTTTGTCCTATATTCCAAATCTTCAGAAGCTTTAAGACAGCTTTGTGTAAGGAACAAACTGACAAGCAGTGTTTTATTCATTGATCGTAAAATGAATTGTTGAGCTAGTTCACAGAACCGGTCTGAATGATTTGTTCACAATTTAGACTGGTCTAGTTTTTCAGTTCAGCAATTTGACCCATTGAATAACTTGGCTGCAGTAGCTACCAGCCAAATTTATCTGTGACTATTCTTATACAAAACTATTTATATTATGTCAGAAGACTTGAACTATAGTGCATGAGTCATATGGACCACTTTTATGATACACTTGATCCTTTTTTTATGTGTTTTTTTATCTTAAAGGGGACATTGGATGCAAAATTCACTTTTACATGGTGTTTGCATATACATGTGTCTTGCACATATTTTTTTTTTTTTTGGAAACAACAACCCTACAGTGATAAAAATCTATTCACTCCCTTTTTTAATCTCCAGTAATCTCAGCAACCCAATAAGAATAATTTCTTTTAACCCCATTTAAACAAACAAAAACAAGCCATTTTGATTTTCTGAGCATTATGACATCATAATGCTCAGGCCCCGCCCATGGCTACTGATGGACCATCCCATATTAGCATATTTCCTCCCTCAGCCAGTTGTAATGTCTCATACGCAATGCAGGTGTTTTGTAGTTGGATGTAAATTTGAACATAAGAGGCTTCATTTTATCCCGACATCAGAGCCACAGAGGACGCAGTGGATTAGTTTTGTTTTTGATGGTAATGCACTACTGAACACACAAAAAACAGAATAGGGGGTGGGGTGAGCAGTAGCTCATTATCATTTAAAGAGCCATGCACCGAAACAGCTCGCTGTGAACAGAGCTGTTTTTGATAAAAATGTCAAAAAAGTGTTGTTTTACATGACCATTGAGGAATTTTAACCAAAGTGTATTATAGATATTTCATGAAGACCCTAAAGAATCATACCAACTTGTGGAAAATGGGCATCTGATGTCCCCTTTAAAAGCTCCAACAACCATTCATTGTAATTAAATTGAAATGAGTGACCGGTACTTTATACATTTTTTATTCCACAGGGGGAAGTCATGCAGGTTTGCAACAACATGAGGGTAAGTAAATGATGACAGAATTTTCATTCCTGTGTAAAAATTTCCTTTAAACCCAGATTGTGTCAAAAAAAAAAAAAAAGACTAAGTCAAGCACTATAGCGGTCCACATTTGCTGATGGTGAAGTGGGCTTTAGTATTGACATAAGGATTCTTTCCTTGAGAATGGAAATTTTCCAAACAGTTGATTACTACACTCATGGCACTCGACCATCCTGCTGCTAGAAAAACCCAATCACTGTTTATGGCTCCATCTGTACGATTGAGAGGTGCTACATACGGCATTATTTTTCAAACATAAAACAGTAATCAGTTTTCTCTCTGAAATCTCTGCTCTGTGGGTCATTTAACAAAATGGATGTCATTTGTGTCACCCATTCATACATTACTGCTCAAATATTTGGGGTAAGCAAGATTTTTTGTTCAAGAGAAATTAACACTGTTGTTTATTTAGGATGCATTAAACTGATCAAATATGACAGTGAAGACAATATAAGCTCCTTTCACACATAAATTACCAGTAAATTACCATTAAAAGATTGTGTGTGAACAGGATGATCTAAAAAATACCGGTAAATTCGTTCTGGCAATTTACCGGTATGAGAAGTTGTAACATTACTGGTAAATTGTGAACGCAGAACACCCTGACGCAAGCATCTACTCTGGGCCGATCATAACGTTCTGACACAGATGACGCATTTACTCTACACTGTGTAGTTTGATTTGAAGTTATCTAATACAATGTCTCTGGGCCAAAAACAGCTCCATGAGTGTGAACGTTTGACACAAAAGTTACAACTGAACCCCATGAGCCGAAGGCATTTCTGGTTAATGATGTCATAGAATTTACCGGTATTTTGAAGCTGATGTGCGAATGATGTTTTACCGGTAAAAAGATGGAACGTCGTTGCCTGTGTGAACAGTGCATTTTTAACGATAAAGTTGGTAATTTTGGCAATTGACTGGTATTACTGTGTGAAAGGGGCTAATGTTACAACAAAATTAATTTCAAATTGTTAACGCTGTTCTTTTGAACTTTCTACTTATCAATGAATCCTGACAATGATGTATACATCATAGGAATATTACCACAAAATATTAAGCAGTTGTTTTCAACATTAATAATAATAAAAAAATGTTTTTTAAGCACCAAATCAGCATATCATAATAATTTCTGAAGGATGTGACAATGAAGTCTGGCGTAATGGCTGCTGAAAATTCAGCTTTGCATCACAGAAACATTAAAATACTAAAAATATTAGGTCACACTTTATATTAGGTGGCCTTAATTATTATGTACTTAAAGTCCAATGTACTTAATGTGGTCATATTGCATTGCAAAACACTTTTGCTTCTATTAAGGTGGGATATGGGTAAGGTTAAGGGCAGGTTTGGTGGTATGAGTAGGTTTCAGGGTGGGTTAGGGTGTAAGGGTTGGTTCAACAGTGGTAATTACAGAAATTAATTACAAATGTAATTACATATAGGTTTTTAAAAATATATAAATACAATGTAAAAACATGTATGTACACAATAAGTACACTGTACCAAATTATTAATTTAAATGTAAGTACATAGTTGTTAAGGCCACCTAATGTAAAGTGGGACCAAATATTAAAATAGAAAACAGTCATTTTACAGTCAACAGTCAGACTGTTTTACTGTATTTCTGATTAACTTGATATGGAAGTTCACTTCCAGAACAAAAATTTACAGAGAATTTACTCACCCCCTTGTCATCCAAGATGTTTATTTTGTTTCTTCAGTCATAAAGAAATTATGTTTTTTAAGGAACACATTTCAGGATTTCTCTCCATATGGTGGACTTTGAATTTCCAAAATGCAGTATAAATGCAGCTTCAAAGGTCTCTAAACAATCCCACCTAGGGAAGAAAGATCTTATCTAGCGGAACGATTGGTTATTTTCTAAAAAAAAAAAAAAAAAAAAAAAATTTATATACTTTTTAACCTCAAATGCTCATCTTGTCTAGCTCTACGATGTGCATGCGTACTCCGTAAACTAGACAAGATGGGTATTTGAGGTTAAAAAGTATATAAATTGTCAATTTTTTTAGAAAATACCTGATTGTTTCGCTAGATAAGACCATCCTTGAGATCTTTGAAGCTGCATTTAAACTGCATTTTGGAAGTTCAAACTCGCGGGACCATAGAAGTCCACTATATGGAGATAATTCCTGAAATGTTTTCCTTAAAAAACATAATTTCTTTACGACTGAAGAAAGAAAGACATAAACATCTTGGATGACAAGGGGGTGAGTCAATTATCTGTACATTTTTGTTCTGAAAGTGAACTTCTCCTTTTAAATGACACCTATGTCATAGAATGACCCATGTTCTTCACTAATTATTGACTGATTTTTGCTGTATAGAGTTTTATGATACTGAGCAAAATGAAAATTCTCTTTGTGAGGTTTAGTTTTTTACTTTGCTTACTCCCAAGGCATTTCTGTTGTTAATTAAACGAACAGAAGAAAGGCAGATTCCTCACCCAGGCCCTTGAGGAGTTTCTTATCAGCTATCTGCTCCTTCTCTGGACTGGCACCAGCTTTTTGTGGGTCAGCCTCTTCATCAGCCTTTGCCTCTTCTTCCTTTTTCTCCTCCTCTTCTTTTTGCTCCTCAGACTCCAGGATGGAGATCTGCTCCTGCATCAGGCTGGATGCTGTTCCATACGTGTTGATTATATCCTCTAGCTGCCGGCTGAAGTCCTCCATTGGGTCCACTGGCTGCTCCTCGGGGCCAATGACTTGTTCATTGGTGTTCTGGTCACTGCCCTCCATCGTCTGCTGCAAAAATCAAGTTAAATATATCATAAAAAAGTGCTTCGTAAGAAGGCAGATTGATTAGCAGAGGTAGAACAGCCAATTCCTTGATTACACTCTTGGCTTGATGCTGAAATGAGACTGTTGAAATTAATGAGAAGTGATTATGCATTACTTGTAGAGAGGTTTGATATGACTCCCTGAAATCACCAGCCACTAAAGTGAAGACGGATGGCTTTTGGCCAGTTTGTGGTATGTTTGCATAAATAGAGGGAATTTATGTTTGAAATGCATGAGGTTGTTTGTAAGAAACGGGAATTTAAATTCAAGGAAATGAAAGAACATTTGATTAATGTATTTGCCTCAGGCAGAAACAATACGGATAATAGAGAAGTGACCTTGAAAAATAAATATTTGCAGAAACTTAAAACGGAGAATTGGAAAATACGGAAATACGAAACGATTTGTCTATGTAATAACGATGGCCAGTAATTTAATTAGTTCTGTCTGTTTATTTGTCTTGTTGATACTGTTGCCTACTAATATTTTATATATATATATTAATAGCAGTTCAAACTTTTGGAATCAGTAAGATTGGTAATGTTTTTGAAGAAGTCTCTTAAGCTCATTAAAGATCCATTTATTTGATGAAAAAACATTATGACAATAATATTGTAATCTAAAATAACAGTTTTCTATTTTAATATACTTTCAAATATAATTTATTTCTGTGATGCAAAGCTGAATTTTTATCAAAATAATTCTAATATGCTAATTTGTTATCAATGCTGAAAAAAGTTAATATTTTTTTGTAACCTGTGATATTTTTTCAGGGTTATTTGAACAGCATTTATTCAAAATAGAATCTTTACTATCACTTTTTATCAATTTAACACATCCTTGCTGAATAACAGCATAATTTCTTTCAAAGAAAAAAGAAAGAAAAAAAAAATGTTCTGACCCCAAACCTTGAACAGTAGTGTTCATTGTTATAAAAGATCTCTATTTTAAATAAATGCTGTTCTTTTTAACATTTTATCCATTCAAGAATCTAACTAAAATTATCACAGGTTACAAAAAAATATTAAGCAGCAAAACCATTTACAACATTGATAATAAATCATCATATTAGAATGATTTCTAAAGGATCATATGACACTGAAAACTAGAGTAATGATGCTGAAAATTCAGCTTTGCATCACAGGAATAAATTCTATTTTAAGGTATATTAAATTAAAAAAACACTATTTTAAATTGCAATAATATTTCACAATATTACTGTTTTTTCTGTATTTTTAATCAAATAAATGCATCCTTGACCTATGACTTATGCTGCATTTGTTCGAAAGTACTGTACAGTAAAAATTGTGAAATATTGTTACAATTTAACAAATATATTATTTTCTATTTTAATATATTTCAAAATGTATTCCTGTGATGGTAAACCTGAATTTTCAGCAGTCTTCAGTATAATATGATCCTTCAAAAATCATTCTAATATTCTGATTTGGTGCTGATTTCTTATGCCCTATTTTATTTTATCTGTACAAGATACAGAACTGGCTACAGATTTTTTTCTATTTATTGAGTTATTGATCTACTCAGTGCTAGATGGATAAATGCAAGCCATAGATAAAGTGTTACATCTGATCGCTAAGCTGCCTCTACGTCTGGTGGACATCTGAAGAGTGGCAAGGAGCCGCTTGTGACACGAGGCTAGAGGGGGGGGGTGCGGAGAAAATAGCACAAATCACAGTGGCAGAGTATCGTTGAGCCTCTAAATCTGATGTGTCACAGATAGCGCCAGGCCCGAAGCCCTTCAGCTCTACACAGCTGATTTCATGTGGAATGAACTCTGAGATTCCAGAGCTTGTTTATGTCCTAGCTCGGTTGCTTATCAGGTTAAAATTATAGCCCCCATTCCAACCCCCATGTGCATGTATCCACCCCTCCTTCTCCTCTTCCATCACCCCTCCTCCTTCAGCAACATGGCACCTGTTGTGAAGCCACACGCTATTTTTGGACCCTCTAAATATGGACAAGCTATTTCTTAGTCTAGCCACGTACACTCTGATGTCAATGGTGGCAGTTTTACGCAAAGTGGAAAAAACAATGACTATTCTAAACATCGGTTTACATCTAAACACGACTCAGAACAAAGCATATAAGACTAATGTTGGCACGTTTTAAATTTGGCAAAAATCTGAGTTTAAAACTGAATTATTGCATTGGAATTGGCTTCATCTTCATATTACTTAATCATAATGCTAAAACCAAACTAGAATGACTGAAATGAAATGTACACTAAAATACATCCAACCAACTCAAATGTTTCTCAAACACACACTGGTGGCATTCAGCTCAACATCAGATACAGTTAAATAAAATAGAGAAGCTTAAGACTTACCCCACACGTGTCTGTTCGGGTTCAAATAGAAAAGGAGGACAATGAACCAGTCAGTCCACAGTTTTATCAGAGTGAAAGAGAGAAGTGAGGAGGGTCCAGAAGGACTCAAGACAACAGCTGACAGCACGAGCCCCTCAAAATAACCTCCACGGGAACACCAATGGAAGCGTTGTCCAAACACTCTGAATGAAACGGCCTGTCGTCGAGAAAGATCTTTTCTCAGGCTTTTCAGGAAGACAGCTGAGGAGCTAATTTTGTAGAATCCTTTGAAAGGCTTCAGACTTGTTATTGTAGATAGTTATCATAGATCTACTAATATAACATTCATTCTGGTTTAGCACTAGAAGTAAAAGAAAATGTTGATTTGTTATTTTAACCCTGTAAAGCCTGATATATCATGTAATATATATACAGTATATATATGTTTGATAGTGAGAATATGGAGCTTTTACTTGAGAAGGTAGAAAATCTCAATTGATGCTGATATTAATATGGCCAAAATAAATCTGAAATTCGGATAGCTTGTAATATAATCAATGAGATATTTATAACAGTATAGCGGACTACTTATAAAAAAGCATTTAAATATCACTTGTCCTCCTATATCTCCTAATAATAATGTCTTAGATAATATTTAAATTCTTAGTTGTAGGATCAAAACTCTGTAGTTATATAGTGTTTCACATTTACTATAGACTATCAAATGTCATAGTAATCAAGGAGTAGGATAACTTACGTATATTGTACGTAAATGTTATAGTAATCAAGGAGGAGAGTACAAAAACTGTCCGAGGAACAAAAGGCATTTGTGGTTGGCCAAACTGAACCAGGACTTCCATGGCAAGAATCTTGACAACATTCGTGTTTGTTCTTAACATTTCCGGTCAGGTAGGAAATATTAGGCTAATATCTTACGAATATCGTACGTATCTTTACCACCTATTAACTTTAGTTTGTCAAAATACTGCGCCCTTTCCTGCTTATTAAGTCCTTCTCTATGATTTATCAGCTTCCGCACGTTTTTCCGTGGTTTAGACAATATAAATTAGCAGAACAACATATTCAGTAGTACATTAACCTTGCAATCCATGCTGTAGTTTACATCCGATTATCGCAGCGTGCTGCATCCAGGTAACTGAACAAATCGTGACCTTTGGCTTAATTCTCAAAAGTGTAATGTATCATATTTGATTTTAACACGATTTTTCTAAAAAGTCATGTATGGATAATTAAGTAAACCTAAGTTGCTTTAGGCACTAAATGTTAGATCGCGATCTCAATTCAAACACCCACATGATCTTATTTCTAAATGACAACGATTCTATTAATTCAACCAGTCTATTAAACCTTTGACAAATTCATATCGGAGCATTCGAATCTGTGTTCACAAGGTAAGAAATAGCTTCACAACACAAACTTTTAACCACATAGTATTATTTATGTCTCGTGTCTAAGTACTGGGATTAAAGTTTATAGTTCAGATATAAACACTGATGTCTATGGTAGCGATCAAAATCTGTAGGAAGTAAAGTAAATTTTTGCTTCAAATTGCCGGTTCAAATTACGTTTGTTGATTACAGTGTTGATTACATTGTGACTTAAAAAATGTATTTGTTATTGAATCATACATTTAAAAGATTCGTTAAAAACCAATCAGTGCAAATTAGGTATTTATGAGTGAGAAATTGAATCGTTCATTAAAACAATTTTATAAAAATAATTCATTCAGATCAATTAAACATTTATGAATAGAATGAGGCAATTAGGATTTTGTCACAGCCTCTAGTAAATTACATGATATTTTGCTTGGTTCAGAATCGTTATTTTCAATTTATCCAGAATCGTGCGGCTTTAATTATTCTTACGTTTACTTTATAAAAGTCAGTAAAGATTTAGATGTAAAATCACATATGTACCACAACCTGAAGGTGGAGGTTGCTATCAATCAGCCGACAGAAGGCATGTAAGTTGTGTACAACAGTTTTTTTCAGCCAAATTTTAATTATATAGAGGATTTGCACTTACATCATGGTTTGGTCAGTTACCCAGATGCGTGGCCATATTGGAGATGTAAACAGCAGCATTGATTGCAAGATTAATGTACTACTAAACTTGTTGCTCTGCTAATTTATGCTGTCTAAACCAGAAAAAAAACATGTGGAAGCTTGGTAAGTAGGAAAGGGCGCAATAGTTTGACAAACTAAAGTTAATAGGTGGTAAAGATGCGTACAAGCAGTATTAATTAAGATATTAGCCTAATATTTCACCTACCTGACTGGAAATGATAAAAACAAACACGAATGTCATCAAGATAATTGCTCTAGAAAATCCTGGTTCAGTTTAATCAACCACAAATGCCTTTTGTTCCTCAGACAGTTTTTTTTTGCAGTCTTCTCCTTGATTTGTTATAACTTTTGTCAGTCGTTAGCACTCCAAATGTTTTTCCTAGTTCGACCGATTACAGCCCAAAACATGACAATAATTGACCATTTTCAGCAGTAATAATCAGCCAAATATGCGAGTTTTGTTGAGTTCAGTGGCGCCAATATGGATGATTGATGACGTGTTCTGAAAACACTCTATTCATAATGTAGACCTCTTCAAAATTTGCATATTAAATGTGACACACGTGGCTTTATAGGGTTAACATGCAAATCTGGGCGGCCCTCTCAGTTATTGACTTGTGTACTGAATGCCTGAGGACCAATTTCTTGTAACAATCTGCTTAGCATTGGGTTTTCACAGCTCCTATTAGCATTTATTATCACATTTGTCCACCATAATTCCAGTCAATTGCACTCTAATCACTTCAAATCATGCAAATGGAGAATTGTGAAGTGATTAGCATCTCCAATGCAACTCACTCCATAACAGCGTTTTGTTGGCACATTTCTAAATATTTAAAAATATTTGGCACGCAACTGTGAAATCCAGCCACCCATCCATTCATCAAACAATGCCATGGGGTCTTTAATGTTTGACCTATGTAGTGTGGTTTTAAATGCTGATATTATCAAATTTGGTCATTAGAATCATCATTTTGCTATTTGCAATAGCTCTCTAGAAGCACAAATGAGTCAAATGTTTTTGAGGGTCATGTTAAGGATTTGTAAAGAGTGGTGGGCGATAGTCTTTAGCGCGGATCGTCTCTCGGATAATCCTCACCCTCTTTGGCTTTTATTAGGGAATCTTTTTAATCACCAGATAGAAATGATTCTGACATTGGCTCCAGGCTTAATTATTTCTCTCAGCCCCTGCATCTCAATTAATGATTGTAACGTCCTTGTTCTTTGAGAGTTCTTTTGCTTGGATGTTTTTATAAATGTCTCTTTAACCTTGAGGCGCATTTCGCCGCAACTGTCAATGTTTCTGGCCTTGTAGGTTTTGCTGTTACAGGCACATATGAGCTGGTAAGAATGAGCGATACTTCTTCAGATTGCTCTTTTCCTGTTTTCCATGGCATAGGAGTCTTATGACAAAGTCATAACAGAATCTTGCCCAGTTTTTTTTATTATTTATTTTTGGCTTGAGAGCTCCTCTAAATGAGCTGCTGACTCATGCAGTCAAATTAAGTCAGATCTGTCCACGTCTCCTCCTGCCTCGCTTTCCCTTCTCTCCAGGTGCTGTCAAAAGCACTCTGATCCTTGGACTGTTTTGCACAGACAGGAACATCCATATATCCTGCACATAATTTGCCCTGTCACACATTGTATTTAATGGTTGATAATGAGGCTTGCAGTATTCTAGTCTGCCATTTTTAAATTACAGATTTGTTGTTAAAATAAATAGCAGATGGTGAATAGTAAAAATAAATCTTACAGTCACAAAATATTTTTTTAATTACATTTTTTTTAATTGACATCCCTTTCAGAATCTGCAAAATGTTATGACCAAAAGAAGAGGTCATAGATCATACAAGATCATACAAAATACATGTTATTGTTTATTTAGTACTGACTTGAATAAGATATTTCACATAAAAGATGTTTATATTTAGTCCACAAGAGAAAATACTAGTTGAATTTATAAAAATGACCCAGTTCAAAAGTTTACATGCCCTTGATTATTAATACTGTGTTCTTGCCTGAATGATCCACAGCTGTTTTTTGTTTAGTGATAGTTGTTTATGAGTCCCTTGTTTGTCCTAAACAGTTAAACTGCCTGCTGTTTTAGAAAAATCCTTCAGGTCCCACAAATTTATTTGGTTTTTCAGCATTTCAGTGTATTTTGAACCCTTTCCAACAATGACTGTATGCTTTTGAGATCCTTTTTTTCACACTGAGGACAACTGAGGGACTCATATGCAACTCACTCACAGCTCACTGATGCTCCAGAAGGAAAAACCATGTATATCACATTACTGTATATCACAAATTTGGTTACCCTACAACATAATTAGATCAGTTTTTTAAAACTTTTAGAGAAAAATTTAAAGGAATACCATTAGAAAAATGGAGCTGAAATACAGATATCTCTGAGTAAAGTGAATATCTTATTTTTTAGCTTGTGTTTTATTCACTGGGCAGAGATGGAGCAGCATTTGATGGGAAGATGTGTCATACATGCATGAGGCACAAGCTAACAGAGAAGATTTCTCCTCACGCTCTCAAGAAGACACAATCCTGCAGTTCTCCTGACATTGTATGTCACTGACTTGTTTGTAGGCTACAGTTTCTCCTTGGAATGCAGGCTGGAGGAGGTGTCTGGATTCACAGTAACAGAGACTGGAAAGCACAGGGGGGCTCAGAGCTGACTGTTAGGGATGAGCACAACCAATATTCCCACAGTGAAGGCAATTATAACAGTCAACATCCCTCTGCGTTGACTTTAATGCAATTTGCACCCAGTCCTCCAAGAGCAAAGGAATGTGGTATGTACAGAAGCCGAATCTGGACATTTTATCCAAGAGGCGGGATTCGATCAACTGCACCATATGTCGGCTCACTGCCTCCAAGGCTATTGGCGCCGACACATCTCGCACTTCTTACTTTTTTCTCACAATTGCGTGTTCTAAAGTCAGAATTGTGAGATATAAACTTGCAATTCTGAGAAATAAAGTCGCAATTTTGATTGCGAGATAAAATCAGAATTGCAATTACAAACTCACATTTGCAACTTTATTCCTCAGAGTTTATTTTACAATTCTGAGGAAAATAGTTAGAATTGTGACTTTTTTCAGAATTGCGTGATACCAACTCACCGTACTATTCTGACCTTTTTCTCAGAATTGTGAGTTATAAATATATATATGGAAACGCAGCTAGTAAAAAAAAATTTTTGGCTCGCATGAGGTGGTTTTTCAGGCAATTCAAAAAAGGAATATTTTGCGAAACAGCAATGGAAACGTTTTTTTTTTTTTTTACATTTACAGGTCACATTCGGTTAAATATAGCCAAAATCCCACAAAAATCCATTGCCATGACTGCTGAAAAAATATGCTTCAGTCGCATAACATCGGTTAGTGGAAACGCCGCCATTTCGCAATATTTTTTAATCGACAATTATAAAGTAGCCCCAAATTTTTTTGCACAAATCTGTAATTCTCTGGCTATGAGCTCTGGTTTAATTGCAGACTTTGAATACAATGCGTGACAATTGTGAGTTCTCAACACTAGATGGAGAAAGATGAATAAGGGTTAATCGGATAGTTTACCAAAAAATGAAAATTCTGTCATTAATTACTCACCTTCATGTTGTTCCAAACCAAGACCTTTGTTCATCTTCAGAACACAAATTAAGATATTTTTGATGAAATACGAAAGCTTTTTGACCTGGAATATACAGCAATGCAACTGACATGTTAAAATAGTCCATTTGACATCAGTGGCTCAACCTTAATTTTATGAAGCTATGAGAATACTTTTGTGCAAAACAAAAATAACGACATAAAGCTTCAAAAGCTCTGGGATTTCATCAAAAATATCTTAATTTGTGTTCCGAAGATCAATGAAGGTCTTGGTTTGAAATGACATGAGGGTGAGTAATTAATGACAGAATTTTCATTTTTGGGTGAACTATCCCTTTAAGGCAGTCTCAATTTGCTCTCCATTTAATATCATTGCTGACCAGGACCAGACATATCAAAGAGATCTCATTTGTGATTTTTCTTTCATGGGTGATGTCAACTGGGTCTCCTATTGCGCTTCCCTTTTTTCTTCTTTTCTTGATCTTTTCACAAAAAAATCCAGCCCTATTCATTTGCTGGCTCACAAGAACTATTTCCTTTAGGAAAAGGCAAATGGGGAAAAGAATTACTCTCCAACATAAGTGCTTATCTAAGCAAGCAAAAAGGAACAATTACACGTCTCAGAGGAAGATATCAACAGCAGCCATGGCTATGAAGCCTTATTAAATGAAAAAATACCTCTTTAGCCTCTAAAATGGCGTGATCACAGACATGACAGCCGTGTCATGTTAATGGATACTGTATGTTGATAGGGCCCATGTAAGTGTCCAATGCTCTTTCATGCAGTGCAGTGACAGCATCTGCAGTGCATTAAGCTGTAAAAACATGATGTTGTGAAACTCACCTCTCAGCAGCAGGGCAGAACCTCCACTGACAGACTGCTATAATGGATCTCACTTAGTATATTAAACAATGTCACAATCCAGATCAGTGTCATCTAGCGTTTGCCTGTTTACAGAGTGGTGTACACACTGATTTAGTGTCATGACTGTGTTAGCAGGATGATTGATAGCCTACTGTATAACAAAAGAACACCCTGATCTCATGATGAAAATGTACCTGTGGGAAACTTTTTGCACGACGCGAAATATGTATTAATAAGTACATATCACTGCAGATTTCAACAGAAATGAACGCTAGAGGCAGTGAAACAGCAAACACTTGTAATCATTTTCATACAGTTATGATTACAGCTCTATATGTTTTGCTTTTCAGACATTACAAGCTTGCTCAGTAGCTCAGTTGGCACGATGCTTGTGATTGCGTTTTTACTTTTACATTTGCTTTTGTTCATACTATAGGGTAGGTTTCCCTGCTGAAAAAAAACAGCATATGCTGGTTAGGTATGTTTTGGTACTGGGATGCTGGTTTTAGCTGGTATATGCTGGTCGTTTGCTGGTTTATGCTGGTTTATGCTTATTTTAAAACGTCAGGAAGCATTAGAGTTATAGCGCCACTCAACGGACATTTCCAGTCAGAAATGTGGTGACAAGTACAAAACCAATGTAACATAAAGCGTACCATAGTACGTCTCATTCTCTCCGAACAATCTTTTAGCGCCACTCAGTGGACATTTCATATCGAATATGTCACAAAACGTAGGCCTACATGGATGTGCATATTTCGCGTCTTGTTTCGCGAAAAAGTGCCCACAGGTTTCGTCAGGAGATCAAACAAAAATAATATTTTAGAACATGATCAAGAGCAAAAGGTCAAAGTTTTGACAAGTTACTTACCAGGTCTAGATGTTATAACTTTACCATTTGGTTTGAATTTTTTTTTTAGAATTGCGAGTTATAAAGTTAGAATTGTAAGATATAAACTGGCAATTCTGAGAAAGTAAGTCAGAAGTGCGTGATATAAACTCGCAATTGCATGTTGTAAAGTCAGAATTGCAAGACATAAACTTGCAGTTCTGATAAATAAAGTTGTAATTCTGACTTTGTAACATGCAATTGCAAGTCATTATGTCAGATTTGAGATATAAACTCGCAATTCTGAGAGCAGCTTTCTTCCCTCAAAATTGGATTTGGACTGGAAAAAAGTCAGAATTGCAAGATAAACTTGCAATTGCGAGGAAAAAGTCAGAATTGCGAAATACAAACTCGCATTTGCGAGAGTTTATCTTGCTATTCTGACTTTATTTCTCGCAATTGTGATTTTATAGCACGTAATTCTGAGAAAAAAAGATAGAATTGTTAGTTTACATCTCACACTTCTGACTTTTTTCTCAAAATGGCATAATACAGAATTGTGAGTTATACAGACATAATTGTGAGATAAAAACGAAGTTTTGACAAGTTACTAACCAGGTCTAGATATGTTATAACTTTACCATTTGGTTTTAAAAAAAATCACCTGTTTACATAAACAAACAACCATTTAAAAACAGTAAACAGTATATGTGACAATAATTTTATATGTATACTATGATTAAGTATGATTAACTATGATTAAGGTAGGTAAGATTATTTAAATGTTTTTGAAAGAAGTCTCTTATGTTCACCAAGGCTGCATTTATTTGATCATAAAATACAGTAAAGCTGTAATTTTGTAAAATATTTTATAATTTGAAATAACTATTATAATATCATTTAAAATGTAATTTTTTCCTGTGATGGCGAGGCTGAATTTTCAGTCTTCAGTGCACATGATCCTTCTAATATTCTAATATGCTGATTTGGTACTCAAAAAACTATTTTTAATATTTTGGTGGAAACCTTCATGTATATATTTTTAGGTTTCTATGATGAATAGAAAGTTTAAAAAAATCAGCATGTATTTGTAACTTTATAAATGTCTTTAATTGGGCTACTTTCATACTATTGCCGGGGGTTGTTTTTCATGTCCGCGGGTTGAAGGGACCCCAATAACGTAATATTTAGCCCCTGGAATGCTAATTTTACCAGAGGAACCCCACCACAAAACTTGTATTTTACCCCCTGGAACACTATCAAAATGCAATTGGGCTACTTTTAGGCTAGTTTTGAGTAGTAACTGGGCGGGTTTTGTTGTGAAAACCTGGCAACCCTGGTGATGAGCCATCCTGTTTATTTTAGCCGCATTTAGCCCAAAACTTAATAACTAGCACATTATTAGGAAAGGCGATTTGCAAACAATGGCGGTCTGACTGTTCACAGCTCAGTCAGGGCGGGTCTAAGGTAAGACGGCCTTGTCAATCAACTATATTGGGATCGGCTTTGGTCTGTGTGACGTCACACAGTCAAGAAGCTGAGAATGGCTTGATTTGAAAAGTGGGATATTATTTATAGGGATTTAAAAAATACCACTGGGTGGATTTTTATCATTATAGGTGTCATAGTTCTGTCTGTTTGTAGTCTTGGTTTATCCCATTGTCTCCCCCTGTTGTTCTATGGACTTTGGTTTCTTCCTGATTGTGTTCACCTGTCTGTAATTATTAGTCTGTCTTTGAGTTCAGTTTACTGTCGGTCTTTGCTTAATGTTTTACGTTTGGTGTGTGGAAGTTCTTCGTGTTCCTGATCAGTCTGTTCCTTGGATTATATTAAAAGACTTTGTGTTTGTGAAATCGTGTTCTCCTCTCGTCAGTCCAGCACTGCACCGTAACAATAGGGTGGTAGTGTACACACACTGCCAACACACATTTATGTTCAAACAACTTGTAAAAGTGAGTATGCACCCAATGACAACTTGTAAAAGTGAGTATGCACCCAATTACATTTAAAAAAGCCCCTAACTTTTTTAAATGTAGTTATTTTTTTTGTTTGTTTTGTTTTGGTGGTGGATTTGGTATTGTGTGTTCCAGTGTGATTAGTCACATGACATTTACAGCTCACGTGTTTTGCTCAGAAAGTTCAGTGGTCCCATTGGTGCAAAGATCTCCTGGAAAAGTCTGTTTTAGTACTATATAGTTTTACTCTATTTAAAGGTTAAGTGTCTCTATCAGTGAAATATGCATGTAATAGTTTAAATTTATATGCTACAGATCATTGATTACATGCAATCGTTGATTAAATTTGTGAGCAGAGTATATCTGACACAGTCAAATTATTTCCCCAAAATGGATTTCGTATTGAAGACAGACATTCACTGGAGCATTTGGCATTCCACTTCCATTCCTCCTTTCTCAATAGCGATGCCTATGTGTTTCCATAATTACCATTCTTACTTATCTCTGCCCTGCTCTGTAAATGTAATTTCCCTCGTCGCAAATAAGATGGTTTTTATTCTCCTCCACTTCCACCAGTCTGTCTCGGTTTTTTTATTGTTTTTTTTTTCAACTAATTCTGAATGAAGTGGCAGAATTTGAAGTTCTGCCAAAAATCTGAAGGACAGCAGACCTTGAGGAGGAGCGTGTGCCCGCATATTCTCTGCAAAATTCCTCAGGGAGTCTTCTGACATTTCCGTTTTATTAGTCTCAATTATTGATATAAGCTGTGTTTAAAACTCTTTTCAAATTAACTTGCTGTAATGGATACATAATGGTGCTCTGAATAATTGCCTTTGCAAGAACTAATGAATGAAGGAACTTGAGAACTTTGCCATCAAGCACACACAGTTTGACTCCACAGGCTTTTCACCTGAAGGTCTGCTTCACATTTAGCAGGGGAGCAAGAGGTTTTTGATACCCTGTTGGTTTCTGCTATTAAAAATGGCATTACAGAAACATCCATTATAAGTCAATATCACCACAGGGAACCACTGGAACTAGAATTAAAGGGCCATCGTTTGAGAAAAACGGAACATAAATAATTCACTAAGGGACTTAAGATGAAAATGAGTGGTTCATTTTTGTAGTATTTATATTGAGAAAGATTTTTAAAAAGTTTTTAAATTATACTTTGACAAAATGTTTAAATCTTTAATCTGGATTTTTTGGGTAAAAATTTAAAAAATGTAGAAAAAATACACTACCAGTCAAAAGTTTTTGAACAGTAAGATTTGTAATGTTTTTTAAAGAAGTCTCTTCTGCTCACCAAGCTTGCATTTATTTGATCCAAAGTACAACAAAAACAGTAAAAACTTTGAAATATTTTTATTATTTAAAATAACTGCTTTCTATTTGAATATATTTTAAAATGTAATTTATTCCTGTGATCAAAGCTACATTTTCAGCATCATTACTCCAGTCTTCAGTGTCACATGATCCTTCAGAAATCAGTCTAATATGCTGATTTGCTGTTCAAGAGACATTTTTTAATTATTATTATTATTGTCAATATTTATAACAGTTTAAAAGTTTTTTGGGGGGAAGAAATTATAGAAATTAATACTTTTACTAAGCAAGGATGCTTTAAATTGATCAAAAGTGATGATAAAGACATTTATAATATTACAAAAGATTTCTATTTCAGATAAATACTGTTCTTCTAAACTTTCTATTCATCAAAGAAACCTGATTCCTTGAAACCTGTTTTCAACATAATAATAAATGTTTTTTTGAGCAGCATAATATTAGAGAATATTAAAATGATTTCTAAATGATCAAGTGACTGGAGTAATGATGCTAAAAATTCAGCTTTGAAATCACAGGAATAAAGTACATTTTAAAAATTTACAGTAGAAAACAGATATTTTAAATAGTACAAATATTTCACAGTTTCACAGGTTTGGCTGTACTTTGGATCAAATAAATGTAGGCTTGGTGAGCAGAAGAGACTTTAAAAAAAAAAACATTAAACATCTTACTGTTCAAAAACTTTTGACTGGTAGTGTATGTACTGTTAATGAAAGCTACTTGTTCTTAATATAATGCTGTCATCATTTAATCATCCTTACGTCATTCTAAACCCGCAAAATTTTGGTTAACACAAATTAAAATATATTTAATTAAATGTTCCTCCATTGAATATTCAGAAAACCAAAACTTAGAAGACACAAAAAGATCATATGCAGTGTTAAATGAATTCATATGAATCTAATGGTTTCATCGTAAAGCGTCCATTTAATAAATTAAATCTAAATAATCATATAAAGCAAACTCATCTCTTTCTAACACTTAAAAATCGCTCAATTCATATGGATTCGTTTTTTAATGCTTTTTTTTTTAGTTACCAGAGACAGAAACCTCTTAGGTTTCATTAAAATGTCTTAATTTGTGTTTTGAAATTTAACTAAAGAAAAGGGTGACTGAATGTAGCAATTTTTGGGTTAACTATCTCTTTTAAAACAAAAATCTAGACATTTTAGGCATGACTAAACCACTAGGACTTTTATTACGTCAGCATTTAAAGTTTCTAGTGCAGACTGAATTTTAGAATCATTTGCATAATCATATTTGCATTACATATAACTGTAGAAGAACATTTTGAGATCATTGTTAAATACAGTTCTGGGTGAGGATGAGCTCTTATTTCCCACTTTGGTATATCTTGAATTCCAAATTATGCTAATGCTCAGTCTAGCAGCCCTTGATGGTTTTTTTAGACTGTGCTTGGCACTAGTAAGCTGACAACTCTGAGAAGCTTCAATTTCACTGCAGGACAAACTCTGCTGAATGCTACCTATTTGCATGATAATTATTCATGCGGTGAAACTGGACGCTTTACCCAGCACTTGGTCTTGCATTTTAATACACATCTACAGTGGGCTATTTTAAATGTGCATAATTTTTTTTTTACCACAACAAGACATGGACAAGCTGCCTGAAGTGTCACGTGACTTCATTTAAAGAGAGGACTATAAAAGGAGGATTCTCTTGCTTGATATTTATGTTCACTTTGAATTAAATGTTAATTAAGAACCAATTAGACTCATTGCATATACAGATTAATGAGGTTACAACAAAAACACTGTATTGTGTTGATTAGAACAGAACTTTAATTGTAAAACTGACATGAATAGAACATCATCATTCAAATTCGGAATCATAAATGATGCTGACACCCAAAAAAACAGGGCATTGACTTCAGTAATGAGCCTCTGCTGCTTTATTCATGTTTGCAAATTAAAATATAATAAATTAACATTTTTTTTTTCTAAAAATATACAAAAATACTGTAAAACTTTCCTAGAAAGCCTCAACACAGTAGTATTGCCATGTACCGCATACTATAATAAGCACAGTGGTCTATCTATTTTTGAAAACCGATGAAGATGAAACTCTTCTGTGTTGGGATATTTCCACATTCCCTTCCTTTACAACATTCCAGACTGTGACATTCAGGATCGGAATGTCTTTTCGATACACCGCACATAGAGTAGCCGGCAAATGCACACTCTCGCTCACATTCGTATCACTTCCGTATATGTTTTAGGCTCTGATATACACACACACACAAGCATCATGGAGGCAACGTGGGCCTGAGTAGATGTAGAAAGGGTGGAGAGAAGAACAACTTGAAGCATCTGCTCACAGTTCAGGTGAATCTCTGAGCAGCACAGGAATCTGGTAAATATGGCCACTAAAGTTTATAGTACATTGCTGATTGAGACAATTACACACTATTATCTACAATCATGTCACATAACCACCAACATTATTTAGAATATGCATTCACTGACATCACTGGAGGTCTCATGTTAAAAGTGTCTGAAAGAGCAAAACGTGATTTTTTTTGTCTATTTTGTCTGCTACATTAATACTGAACAGAGTTTTCTGGGATTTCCTTGCATTTCTCACTCTCCAGCCCCTGCGTATGTGATGCATAGCATGACTCTTGGGTGTCCAAACCATCCTCATGCAAAACAAATCCATTTCTGTTACATAATGGCATGAACCAGCTGATGAAAGTTTACTCTGGAACGGTACTTCCATGGCTGTTTTGTAGGTTCGTCAAACAGATTTCAGGGTTCCCACGCTTTCTGACTAATGAATTTACATGATTTCTCTAGTTATCGGTGATAGGAAGGATTTTTAAAAATATAGAGATCGCATTCATTTTTTGTCAATGTAATAATTGAGCATATCTAGAAAAATTGATATCGACTACACAAATTTCCATGACCTTTTACATTTTAATCAATCCTCAAGACTTTTTCAGGCCTGGAAATAAACTTTTGAAACTCCCTGATACATCCAGGACTGTGGGAACCCTGTGGTTTATGGATCTACGAAAACACCAGTAATATCAGTCTCATAAAAAAGGAACAAAAACGGAAAAAGGTGAGATTAACAGCTCACTCGGCTGGGCTGTTGCTTGCAAACAAAGTCTGTCATGAAATCAAACTCGTTCTGTCCCAACCACAGCTCTGGCAGCTCCTTTATTCGGTCCAAGCCCATTTCTATGACCAGTGACATCAAGACCTCCTCGTCAATAAAATCCGTGTCGATAACGTTGGGGGGCAGCATTGCTGCAGGCATGTGGTGGCCAGGCAGAGGAACCCCAGACGTGTTCTGCTTAGCGTTACTGTCTCGAAACTGCTGTCCTGTCCCGTTTAACTGGTGGCTGGCGGGGTGCAGTTCGTGCATGTAATGGTGATGATGGGAAGGGTGCGTGTGGTGACTGTAGTAAGGCGTGTTGAGCTTCTGCAACTGCATGCTGGCAGCGAGCTGCTGCTGTCCGACATACTGGGAGTTAAAGCGGGCAGGCAAGTTGCCATTGGGGATCCCTCCGTTTATATTATTCCCAGAGGCCATGGAATGCCGGATCCCGTGGTTTGCGTTTACATTCCCTCCCGCGTAATGCATGTGATCTCCCATGATAACGTTATAATGCTGCTGCTGTGGAAGCGCGTTGGAAAACTGTCCCATTCCCATCCTGCGCGCAGAGTGTTGATGCCCGTTCACAGCATCTGGGAAACGTCCATGGTTCATTGCCATCATGCGGTCTACCATTCCACTAGAAAACAGTTTGCAAAAGTTAACACGGCAATTTGCGTAACATACAGTGTAAATAAATCGTCAGGGTTTTTGGTTTATAAACAGTTCATCATTAAAGCGAAGCTTGTTTGCAGTACGCACGATTAAACACACTCGTCTAACTGTGTCATGAGCATTCGTAAGCAGGCTAAACTTTGTAACCTTTACCTCTCTGCTTGAATCTGCTGAGTGCGTCGCACCGCAGTCGGCAACAGCAAAAAGTAACTGACAATCCCACAGATGAAAGAGTTTACAATCCCTCCTAATCCAAGTCAATAAAAAGCGTATGCTCTCCAAATACAGACCGCATTCAGCGCCACCCTCCGCATCAAAAACATTACGAAAAAAACTGCTGCATGCTTCTCGTCAGCACTCATATACAATCAAGCCAGGGGCGGAGCAAAGCCAACCTTCAATCTGACTACATTCACGCCTGTGGCAAGCCGGTTTATCATGTAGCCTATTCACTTGAGCTACTAAGAAACCAGTTTTACTAGTCAGTGTTCCTTGGGGATAGGCAACACGATCTCATGGCAATTCATACAAATTAATCCAAATCATATGATGCATCACCAATTGGCCATATTGTTGGCACTGATCGTAAACAGTGCCACTGAACCAAATGGACCTTGAATATTTTGCTGATTAATGCTGCTGAAAATGTTCATTTATTGTCTTGTTTTGGGCTGTTAATCGGTTGGACCGGGAAAAACATTTGAAGTACTACAGACTGCCAAGTTATAACAGATCAAGGAGAAGAGTGCAAAAAACTGTCTGAGGAACAAAATAAATTTGTGGTTGGCCAAACCGAACCAGTGTTTGTTTTTATCATTTCGTGTTTGTTTTATTAAAATAGTAGGAGTGAGGTAGTAAAATACGTATGAATTGGTTGTGAGATGCTTACATTTTCTGCTTCTGCTAAATCTGTTTTATAATAGATAGGTGTTCCAGTGTACTTACACTGTATTAAAAAGGAGTGTGTTTCACAAATGTTTATGCAAGAATTAAAAAAATAATAATAATTTCACATTGAATTCAATGTGTTATTTGTGATTTCTTTATAATTGTTTGTAACCATGTTTTCGACATTTTTTTTCAGTGTAGTAGCAATTGAATATAGACTGGTACCATTTTATTAGACACTATTGTGTGTTCTAATTGTTACTAGTAATTAGTTTTTAATATAAATATAACATTTAGACTTTTCAGTAAGCATACGTTTGACAACAATGTACAAAAAACAGACATTTTTCAAGTTTTTTCAAGGTATGCGAAGATTACTTAAAATACTGTATTATGCATGCCAGGCCAGTAGTTGGCGATGTCACTTTGCAGAGAAACACTAAATGTCGGGGAACATACCTTAAGACTGAATATGTAATGAGCATGACGTCACTGTTTTCGCTTACATTTTTGTAGCTTACATTGAAACTGATAATAGTATCAGTTTAAAACTTGTTAAAAGTTTGCACTTTCAGGCAGCCAAAATGCTGTTGTTGTGTAAATAAATGACCAAAACACATAAAAACTTGTTCGTTTTTAGATGAGAATGGGTGTGTAATCACCTTCTAAATGTGACAAAGAATAAAAAGCAACTGTAACTAGTGAGATAAAAATTTAAGGGCCTAGTAAAAGTATCAACATATATACTTATCTAGTCAGTAAGTAGTAGAAGTACTGAAATTGAAAAAAAAAATTAAACTGAATAGATACTAGTCACTATCGGAATAAGTACTAGTAGTATCTTTTAAATAAGTAGCTTACTGGATGAGCTTTGTAGTGTTTAATGAAAGACTAGTAAAACTGATAAAAAGTGCTATGTACTATTACTTACACTGAAACAAATTTGGTAAAGAAGCAAATTTTACTCAGAAATTGCTAGTAAGTTTAAAAAACAATAATGAAATGCAAGTAACATGCTTTAAAATTATATAAAACAAACTGAAGTATTTATTGTAAAACATACTCAAATAATCATTGTTTTATTTACAACTTACAAAAATATTTTACAGTGTGCTATTTAAAAAAAAAAAAAACTTTTTCTTCAGTGAGGAACTAAGCCTATGGGTGGTTGATTATCTGCTATAGGGAAATGAGAAGAATAACAACGTGCGGTACATGGTAAAACATTTTGCACTACAAACCAGTGTGTTCATAATTAAGATAATACATTAAAATAACATGGTAAGACACACAAATACCAATTTGCAATATCAAGAAGCAAAACCAGCTGTTTTGTACAGCTAAAAATAGCTGGACGCGAATGAGACCAGAAGCCACACCCACAATATTTCGATTGACGATTAACAAAAAAATACACTATAATGGCTAACTTAAATGTTAAAACGGCTTGCCGCAAAAGTCTGGATCTGGGCTCGTGCAAAACGTGGAGCTGAAGCGCGCGACCAATCGCCTTCCGCGCGCATGGAGCAACACCGCTGCACACATTACCTCATTGCGGCTATTTCTGTTCAAGGCAAGAGTGAGCAAAACATGGAATCACGTTTCACAGGTTTTTAAAGGCAGTGTGCGTGCTCGAACATCCATTAACACCACACACTGATTGAGATAAACAGGGTTGGTGACACTTTACACTGCAGTGCCCGTGTCACACATTTTTCATGCACATGTAATTTTATACCAACACTTAGCAATAATATGAGCTGTATTGAGTTGTGACACAATGAATTTAACCAATTACTGAGTTAAATAGCGAAAGTAATACATGAGCATCATCTTAATGAGGTGACAGTAAGTTGAAAGTCTCTAAAATAAAAGGATTTACAGTGCAAAAAACTATGTCTAACCAATCGTTAGTATTTATCAAATGTTCACATTGTAACTTGAACACTAATGCAAAGTGCTAGTTTGTCCTCAGTCGAATTTAAAGTGCAAAAAAACAGGACAAGAAAAAATGAGCAGCAATTAAATCCCAGGAGTGCTGATAAAACGAGTCTGTTTGCACTGCTGCCAAATAATCTTCACGTTCTGCACGTCCAAACCAATACGCCTGCTGAGAGACAGTTGGCAGTGGGTTTGATCTCAAAAATCATGTAAACAAATCAAAACGTTGAGATATGTAAAATGTTATCATGTGTAATCATCCATCAGATGTTCATAATGCTCTCAAAACCTTTTACTGCATGGAAAAGTTAAAAAATTACACTTTCTGAGCTGTTTACTTTTCCAACGTGGAAGGCATGTCTTCTTATCACTACAAGTTTGTAAATTATTATTTGAGAAAATTACCTCTAAGGATGATCTCATTGTGAGTGTCGATAGATAGATACTACCCTAAAACATGTTCTGGGAGATAAACTTGAAAAGAACACCTGCTTTAAATTCAACAGCCTCGTAATAATGTCAAAATTAATTGCAATCTTGATCAGAGCTTCATGCATTTTAAACATCTCAACTCTAAATACAAGCCATTCCAGTTCAATTATAATGTATATGTGTTTACAGGAAAGCAGCACCATTGGCTGATATGATCATTTGTTTAATGAGCCCATTAACACGGTCATTAATTAATCCTATTGTGGCCATCATTACTTGAATGCATGTTTGAAATGTTTTGCCTCAGCAAAGCATCCAGTGTGTGATGTGTGAACGTGACCATTGTGCTCTTGAGAAAGGCACATGACCTTATATTCCTAGTTTTTAACACAAAGGGACAAACATTTAACTTGACTGAGGGCTAACCAAACGTAAATGTTGTGATCTATGCAATTATATTGAAATGTTAATAAACTAAAAACCTTTAAAATATATGTTATTTTTTTTTTTCTTTTTTTTATGGCATGGCGGAGCAAATCAAAGTTCACAACAGGCCAACTTTGGCTTTTTAGGAACTTGTTAAAAATGTTGCTTTTGGATGATTTGTGCTTTCTTTTAATGGGGGTAACTTGGAGAATTATTTCATTATAGGATTAAAAATGATACACTATTTAAGTATACGTACAGCAAAAACAGTAAAATTGTGAAATATTTTTACTATTTAAATAAATGTTTTCTATTTGAATATATTTTAAAATGTAATTAATTAATTAATTTTTAGCATTATTATTTCAGTCACATGGTCTTTCAGAAATCATTCTAAAATTCTGATTTGCTGCTCAAAAACATTTATTATTATTATTATTATGTTGAAAATAGCTGAGTAGAACCTTTTTAGGTTTCTTTAATGAATAGATAGACCCAAAGATCAGCATTTATCTGAAATAGAAATATTAGAAAAATATTTTTGAACAGCAAATCAGCAAATTAGAATGATTTCTAAAAAATCATGTAACACTGAAGGCTGGAGTAACGATGTAGAAAATTTGGCTTTGGTCACAGGAATAAATTACATTTTAAAATATATTCAAATAGAAAGCAGTTATTTTAAATAGTAAAAAATATTTCAAAATGTTTGCTGTACTTTGGATCAATTAAATGCAGGATTGGTGAGCAGAAGATATGTATTTAAAAACATGAAAAATCTTTTGACTGGTAGTGTATAGACAAGCATAACCGAGAACACAGTGTATTAATTCCAAGGCTAAATCCCTAATTCTGTCAAACAAGAACAAGTATCCGTATCTATAGAGTTTGTAAGCAAAGAATGACCTGGACCCATCCAAGTGTTCATTCAGTTTTGGAGGCTGCTTAGACAATAGCATTCCAAAAGCCATTTAATCCCAAAGTCATGCCTGAATCCGCCTCAGTAGGGAAACTAACTAATGAGCTTTGCACCCTCTAAGCCTTATGTTCGAAACCTATTGCACATTTGTGTCACAAGAAGACACTCATTGATTTGGGAGCTTTTGTTTTGAAAGCAAATGGAACATGCTCTGTTAGTATTTCAATAGACTTTTTCTATTTGGTTTATTGGATCTAATTTAGTGGCTTAACCTTTAAAAAAACCCACTGTCTTATATTAGATGTGGTGTAATGATATTCTGTAATCTCCCTTTTGCGCATTATAACCCACCAATAAAACCGTCAGGGGCCATATGATTTTATTTTAGAGAACTGGGTTTATTATGGACAATAAATTACACATAAATTGCTGCCTGTGCTATACTCCATAATGTTCAGGTTTAATTTGAAGATCCTGAGGATATTTATTTCATGTTAGTAAAAATAAAATATCTAATGCCTGTCTTTTCCACCCTTCAGTGGAAAACATCACATGAGATCATATACGCTAAGGAGAGTTTTACAACACAAATAAATGAGCTGGTATAGAACCTCAGTTGAACTGTTTGCACCTGGGACACGTGGTGCATTGGACTGTTACATGATACCTATTTACCCTTTTTAGATCTGGAAATGTCAATAAAAATCTAGCCATGCTTGTGTGTGAATGATAATGACAAGTTAAATAACAACTGAAAACTGAAAGCATAACAGCAGCACATGTAACACCCATGTGTTCCTTATCTCAGGATCACTCCAATCCGTCTCTGTTGTTTTTACTTCACTGCACATGTGAACAGTCATGCGTATCCAGTACAAGCATTTATCACGTTGATTAGATAAACTTGAGGATGCTACGTTTGTGGAGTAGCTTTAGCACCCCATTTAAATATTTAACCTGACTTTAATTTAATTTTTGATCATTTTAATAACCTCACTTTTAATGATTTGTTTTTTTTAGATATCATTACATGTGAACATAAACATATAAATAATAAAATATATATATGTAACATGTTTTTGGCTTGAATTAAATCTTTAATGAAGTACTTGTCATTTAATTATTTAATTTATAAATTAATGTAGATGCATAACTCTATTAAATGCATACATCCCATTTAAATTTGATTTGTACATTTTTATTTGGGTTGGGACTATGTGAATAAATTATGTTTGTGTAACATATGCAAAAAATGTAGAAATGGTGTCAACATTCACTATAAACATCCATTTTAGTTATGGGTAAATAAATGCCAGTTTTATTTACCCCATTTTAGCAGTATTTGGACAGTGAATAAAGCAGGAACTCTCTGGACTACCATCGCTGTGTAAAGATGTTTTCAGAGACAGAACATTATAGTAAAGTACAGTAAACTCCACTTCTGTTTACCTAAAGGGCAAAGGCTGGTAATATTTTATAGAACTGGCACAAGGCCAGCTTTATGTGGGAAATGACGCAATATTTACTACTCATGCATCACCCAATCATGAACGTTTATTTTATAGATGATAAAGGTGCAAATGATCAGTTAAAAATTACATTATACGACAGGCAAGCGTGCGTAGTTGATGTGTCGTTTAGAGTGTGTATAAAGGTTGGATTTCCGCGTCTCATCATATAGCTACTTTATTGGAATCAACCACAAAATGTCAACAAAGACTGCCAGCCAGAGAATAAGCCTAGGCCTAAATAAAATAAATATACTACTAAATATAAATTCTAGTGAATGTTTTAAACAAACAGGCTTCTGGTACAGTTTAAGCATAGAGAACAGGTTTAAAACGAATAGAAAATACCACATAAGCAGAACTAGCGAATCGATTTCGTTTGTAAATGAATCACTTTTTTGAATCGGTTCTTTCTAACGAATCGGCACAACGGTCTGAATCGCTTCGTAGTTTGAATCGTTTGGAGCTCGTTTCGCTGGGTGGACAGTAAAATAACATAATAGGAACAAAACGTGCGTAAAAAGTGATGTTTGAATACAATCCATCGAAACCAAACCTGCACATTGTCGTTTTCCAGTCATTTAGATTTAACATTAGGCTACTAACTGCCAGTGCACATCGTGAACGCCTCTGAAGGTAAACACTAATTCAACACAAGTGTAGCAAAACAGCAACACGAAAATACTAAAATAGTACCACAGCTTTATTTTACTTAAACCATGGTGGTTAATATTTGAAATACATTAAAGCAACTGTATGTAGATTTGTGTATTTATGCTACTTTGGAGTCCCCTCCATTACATTAAGTGAGTGGAATTCACTGTCGTAGTAGATAAACTGTATTTGTATTTGTATTTCGCCCTTTTCGCAGAATTTAGTATCAGCTCATCAAACAACAGACGTGGGAAACAGAAGCCATTCAAGTTATGAGGAGTCAGCATGCCATCAGAATGCTTTTGAAACGGATATTTCAAGGTAAACAACTTGCAGTTGTTTTATTTGGCAGGTAAATATCGCATGGAAATGATATGGTGTCTGTCAAAGTACAGCTGTAACTAAGTTTTGTTTTATATAATTAATAACATTTATAGTATTGGCCACCCCCATTTATTTATGAAGCTTTTTCTCTGAATTTAATCTGGCTGTGATGTGCTGAGCCTTTCATGTTGTAAATTAACTATTTATGCCAATGGTAAGTAAATGTGTTGTGGCATTGATGAATATGATTGTATAGATAGATAAATAGGTTAATGTGTATAGCAACAGCACCAAGGCTGTTTTTACTTGTTATTTAGTAAATATTATACTAAAGAAAATATCAGTATTTCAGAATATAACTTACAGTTTAGCATATAAGCGGGTCAAATGAAGGTGAAAATAAGCAAGGTTTTTTGGGTCAGTCAGCTCTGGTGCATTAAGCATGTATCAGCCTGCCTTTCTACACGTAATGTCTGGCATATTATGGTATGAAGTCTGTCTGTCTGTGGAATAGACATTGACCCATTTTTTCACTCTCCACTCTCATATTTTGACTCAGTGTATTTATTATCTTTCTTTCTTACTTAATTTTTTGCTTTCTTTCCTTCACTTACATATTAGCTATATTTTGGATCTAGTGAATATATATCAAAGCCAGCCAACTGTGTAACTGCCAATTATGAGTCAAATTTGTGCTTGTATGTAAGGAGAAAGCACTACATAATGAACCACGATATTTGCATGCTTTAGATTCTCATGCGTACCTTCACAAACTCCTTCACAAACATGACAAAACATGTTTGCTAAGCTGTCAGCTTTGAAGTTGTTTCTATTCACGTTTTGCCAGTTTGCCAAAAATGAGCCAACATCACAATATAGTTAGTAGATAGTAGAACTTCTTTAAATATGATTTTCAAGTTAAAAAGCATTTTTGGTGGACCTAGCTAATTCATATTTATACTTTTGAGTAAAGAGGTTTCAAATGTTAAGGATTGATTTTTCACAAGCGTATTTATTTAAGCATGTAATTTCCTTGAGTACAAATGTGACCAGTGTTTGTTGTTAATGAACTGTTAAACTATAAGTCATGTTTGTGTATTGAAGGTAGGACTGTTCATTTGAGATCCCCTATGAGATTCTGACATCACATTAGAGAGGGGACGCCATGTATTGCCTTTGCCATTGCTTGACATGTTTGTCAATATTCTCAAATGATTCATCTACAGTGTCATCCAAGTGTATTGATTTATACTGATGTGTGAAGCAATTTACCAGCACCGTTTTTCTAGAATAGAATACATTTGACAATGACACATTTTATTTGGCCGTGCCTTTGTTTTTAAGTCATTCCCATATATTAAACAGCAGTTTTCATGATCTGATTCTTACGTAACGTGTAAGTGGCTGTCATGGAGAATTTGTCCAAATTGCTAGTTAATTCCTCTGTGTGCAGTTTCCTTTTATGTCAGTCTGGTTTTGACGGTGCATGTTGCACATCCAGAAGGTGTTTCTTTTTTGTGGGACTTTTCCACTGAGCAAGCTGCTCCAAGGCGGTCTGGAAGATAATTCCGATGGACTGCGGGAGGAATGTGTGTATGTGATCGCCATATTCCAGCCATCCCATAGTGGGAAGGCAGAACGGGTTTTCAACCCTTCATTTGTTCATTTTGCAAAGACAGGATGTTTACAGACTTTGGAGCCAATTTTCGACAAAGTCACCATAAATCAATTTATTTAGCCTTTTAAGTGGTGTGTGTACGCATGGCAGATGTGGGGATAAGTTCAGTCAATTAGAAAGTGCTGAGGCATGAGGCAACTTTTGCAACAATTACGCCTCCACAGTTCATCAAGGTTCCCATTGATTTATGGAGTTGCAAGTGTTGTTGTTGTTTCCAGCTTGTCTGTGAGGTCAGGGCAGACCTGCTTTAGCAGTTTAGATACCCGTGTCTGATGTTGAATATAGATTTAATCTGCCTTTATTTGCATGAACTGCTTATTTGAGTCACTAGTTACATTCCCCTCACCGCAGTTTCCTCAGGCAAAGCTGTAAAACTGTTTTCTGCTGTCTCAATTAACTGGCATGTATTTTCGAGACTTGAATACTGAAACATGAGCAGCCTCATGTTGTACATCTGTATCGCGCTTCCTTTTGTTGCAATGAGATTAGCTTGTAAAACAAACTGTTTACACTCGGCATTAACATCATCTTTGTACACAGTGCTAGTAGTGGTGTGCGATATTGACAAGAAAATGAGTGTGTGTTTTGTACTGGTACCTTGGCTGGTTTGCCTGTCATGGATATATAAATATAACACTTAAATTGACAGTAGGTGGCGAGTCTGTTTCTTAGTGAGCGATTCATTCAATCATTCATTCACATGATTCATTCAAAATCACTGATTCATTTAGAAACAAAGCAAGTGACTGCCTTTATGAATGATTTGTTCAAAAACAGATTCATTCAGGAACAAAGCACTGCAGTGTTGCTCTGATATTTGGCTGTCAAACGATTATTATCTGAAATAAAAGTAACAACAAAAATAACATATTTTTCTTAAATGTATATATGCTTGTGTGTGTGTGTATTTATATATACATAATAAATATACACCGTATACACACACACACACACATACACATATATATATACAGGGGTTGGACAATGAAACTGAAACACTGGCCAATATAATGTTGGAGGTTTCATGGCTATATTTTTGCAGCCTGGTGGCCAATCTTCACTGATTGCACATTCCACCAGTAAGAACAGGTGTGAAGGTTGACTATGTGCACCCAATGGTTCAGACATTGTACTCTGAAGGTGGTGCCATGTATCAGGATGATAATGCACCAGTACACACAGCAAGACAGGTGACAGAGTGGTTTGATGAACATGAAAGTGAAGTTGGACATCTCCCATGGCCTGCATAGTCACCAGATCTGAATATTATTGTGCCACTTTGGGGTGTTTTGGAGGAGCGAGTCAGATAACATTTTCCTACACCAGTATCATGTAGTGACCTGACCCCTGATCTGCAAGAGGAGAATGGCTCAAAATGCCTTTGGCTTAT